>NW_023494793.1:7210485-7465485 GCF_904425465.1 Colossoma macropomum | reverse complement strand
AACTGAAAACCTTTTTGTTTACAATGTTTGAAATATATAATGCAAATTCTATTTTTTTTTGTTTTGTCATATTATACATTTGACACATAAAACTTTCACTTTAACTTTTACTTGATACTGAAACCCAAGTTCTAAATTAAGCAGGCATGAGAGACATGAGAAAATATTTGAAAAAGTTTCTTATTAAAGGGCCATTATCATGAAAAATGACCTTGCTTTTTTGAAATAAAATACCTTGATGCCATTTGTAAACATTGTTAAAGTTTTCAAAATTCACTTCCCATTCATGCAAACTAAGCTAACGAAACAAACTGTTTTGAATTGATTGTTTTTGAAACAAACTCATTGACATATATTCACCTATTCAGCCTACAGCAGTTTAGCCCAACCCATTCACACTGAAGTTATAAGGAATGTTTCAGTTGGACTGCTTTTTAAATGAGGCACACTACAGGACAGCCAATCAGAACTGAGGTCATTTACATTTTTCAATCTTACAAGCACAGAAACAGAAACCACCTGTGTAAATGTAAGGGATATGGAGAGGTTGAAGAATGGTCATCTAAAAATTAATTATGACTTACGGCTCTTTTTTGGTACATAAAACCACATAAATATTATAAGTGAACCACAGGGGAAAAAATACAAGAAAAATGTAGGATATGGACCCTTTCGGTTTTAAACAGCTTCTGAACACTGAAGCAACACAGTAAAACTATTCTAGATACTTTCACTGTCTCTAAGGGTGTCTAGTATTCACCCATGTTCAGGTAGGAGTCTGTGAAAACTCCTCTCATACTATTACACTGGTAACATATTACCTTAAATACATCCCTCTAAAAACTAATCCTATCTCTGAAAGGATACAGCTTAATTTATAAATACCTTTGAAAATAGAATTCATAAAACCTTCCTGCAAAAATATAAGCAGTATATGTGTAAAGCTTTCTGTATGTAATCTTTTCTTCTTATGTACATACTGTGTTTTACACCTGTACAGAGGAATTACCTGAGCCACACCACAAGCATTTCAATGTAAAGAATACTTGTTTTGTCATATACATTTGACACACTAAACTTTAACTTTTACATGATTTTGTTTCACGTAAGTATTTACTGACGGAATTAAACAACCTCCCCACTGCTTTTATTGTCAGTGTGTTTTGAGTCAGCAGGTTTTCTGTTTTTTTAAGTACAGGGAGACACATTGAAATTATTGTTCATGGCAATCAGCTGTGCGTTATTGATGTGACAAATGGAGATTAGGTTGAAAAATGTTGGAGTATCCTTTAATACATGGTTAATTCAATTTCCCTCATTAATTTCATGCTCTCTCTGTGTCTGTCTCTCTCTTACTCACTCATTCACAGGGCACTCCTGGCCTCGGCTCACCAATCCCAGCCTCTCCCTCAGACTCTCAGTGTGATGGAAAGCACTCCGCAAGTCCGAGGTCTCCATACCATCATCAGGTCAGTACCAGTCTACTGAGTCACACATACAGTCGTATGCAAAAGTTTGAACACTCCCAGATCAAATTACATGTTTTTTTGATTTTCTAAGTGAAAATAAGTTGACACATCTTACACATAAAGATTTTTTGCATTTTCTGCAAATTGTAGTGCACAATTTCTGTTTATTTGCTGAGTTAAAAATTTTGGAAAATAAATCAAACATACGACTAACATAGAAATATTTTTTTTCAAAATTATGTCAGAATCCAGCAAATAAACATAACTGACCATTAAAATGTGCGAAACTGTGTTCTCTATAGAGGATGTGTACTCTTTTTCATTTAGAAAATCGAAACAGGGCACCCAAACCTTTGCTGTTTCTGGTGTTAAAGGGGAAGTCCACTGATTTTTCAAAATATCTGCAAAATTCAATCATCAAGATATGAACAAATTCATTCAGATTGGTTTGATGCGAAATGGTCAACTGTAGAGAAACTTATGACCTGATTTTCATTACAGTGAAGGTGATAGAAATCAGGGGTTGTGATGTCTGCAACACAAATATGCTCATTTTATTTGCTATCCAAAACCACCAGTGAACCAACTCATCTTCTGATTTTTTATATGTATTGTTGATAATGTTAAAATATAGTACATCTAAATCATTTTTTGGGTGGGGGGGACTATTCTGCACGTACCTTTCCACGATGAATGTGCTTTAATATGTTTTATGGCAAAATATTGTTTCCATCCATCAATAACAAAATATTAGCTCCAACCATTGTAACACAATGTCTTAGACTATTGTGTAGCAAATTTGTAGCCATTTCATTTATAACTTTTGAGAGGAAGCTTTAAGAGGCATTAAACGTTTCAGACATCTGGTTCCTATCACCTCTGCTATGAACAATACTCCATGATATGTATCTCTAGTACGGTGCATTTCACATGAATCTCTGATTGACATTTTTTACATTGTAACAATTTAATTTTGCTGAAATTATAAAAAAAATGGTGGAATTCTCTTTTAACTGTTCAAGCTGTCTTGAACTGACCACTGTAGCAGTCTCACATTTTTTAAGTCTGTGAATCTTAAACTGGTACTAATATCTTTTATCACCCATGTTCTATTATATTTAACTTTCTCATCCTCAATTTGTAGGAATAAAGACACCAGTCGGGACGAGTTTATCTTCTATTCAAAGAGACTGATGCGATTACTGATTGAACACGCTTTGTCATTCTTGCCTTCTAAGGTGAGTTTGTGTGTATGTGTATACTGATGTTCACAAACTCGAGTAGCTCACAGACTCGGAATCCCTTTGGCAAACGTTGCTGGTGCTTGTGAGATCAAAGTCATCTCTGCTGTACATAATACTAATTATAGCTTTGTATTCTCCTGCTGTATCTCCTCTTCACTCTTTTGCTGACCTGGTTTCATTAATTTTTCATACTCTAATTAATATACCATACAGCTCTTTACCATTTGCTGTAGAGTGTATGTATGCATGTAATGACAAGAATGCACAATGGTTCTTTTCACTACAGAAGAGTGTGGTGCAGACTCCGCAAGGTCATGAGTATGAAGGACGCACTTTCAGTGGGAAAGGGGTAAGAGCAGGTGTGAAGGTGTTTGTGTGTATGTTGGCCTCTTAGGGCTTTTTCACACTTGAGTTTTTCTTTTTTTGATTCAAGACTGTTTCCACTCAGAGGTCAGTATGTTTGGTCAAGTGTTAAACCTGTTTTTGACTCTACACTCTTTAAAAAGTTGGTTCTTCAAGGGTTCTTTAGTAAAGACAGTGGTTCTATATAGAACCGTGAACATTCAAAGAACCATTTGCATGCTTAAGTGGTTCTTTGCATGGTGAAATTGTTTTTCAGATTGATGGAGAATTTGTTGTATATGGTTCTGTAGAGAACCTTTTTGAAAATGGTTCTATGTAGCACCAAAAAGAGTTCTGCTAATGTTATAATGTCAGCCTTGTAACTATAGAAGAACACTACATTCTACGGTACCAGGTCACAAAAGTGGCACAAATCCAATTCTTTGGATTTTGGATGCAAATCTGATCTGAGCTGCTTTCATGTGTGGTCCGAGGTCATAAGTATCCGATTTGTGGCCATATGACCCTAATGAGAACAGTCAGAATGGAATGTGTTTTTTTGGAATGTGTTTTTTTTCACTGTGCATGCACTATCATTCAGTGTTAATGTGGCAGCAGCACCTAACCTGAAGTTAGTGCCAGTAAACGCTACGAGAGCATCTAACTCTTTGTCGCTTATGTCTTGCTCTATTAATGAACTGCTTGTGACACAGGTGGTTCATTCATGTGACGTTATTAAATGGGATGTGTGCATGTGGACCATTTCAGGACATAGGTTCATTTACATTAATGACATATTTGCGTCACTCACCTACATGAATGTGAACCATCAAGTTGAAAGATCGGATCTGAGCAAAAAAATTCTGAATTGAGCAATGAGGACTGAATTGTGAACATAGCATTACATATATCGGCCTTGAAGGCATAGGAACAAAATCTTAAATCCAAGGGATAAAGAGAGGTTGGAAAACAATGTATGACATACAGTTTAAGTCATAGGGTTACATACACTTAGGTTGTCATTAAAGTCATTAAAACTCATATTTATTCTCTCCACAGTTTTTTAGGATAACAACTTTGTACATGACACAATCATTTTGTCCTACAAATGTTTAGAAACTTGGCACATCCTTGGGAGTAATTACCACACACAAACAATAATATGCAAGTTTAAACACCTTGGGACCACGCAGCCATCACACAGCTCAGGTAGGAGACATGTTCTGTTTCTCAGAGATGAATGTACTTTGGTCTAAAAAATACAAATCAACCCAAGAACATCAGCAAACGACCTTGTGAAGATGCTGGAGGAAACAGGTACAAAGTATCTATATCAACAGTAAAATGTGTCCTATATCGACATGACCTGAAAGCCGCTCAGCAAGAAGAAAGCCACTGCTCCAAAACAGCCATAAAAAGCCAGGTTACAGTTTCGTCTGATAAAACAAAAATGTAACTGTTTGTCCATAATAACAATTCAAGCCAAACAACACCATTCCAACTGTGATCATGGGGGTGGCAGCATCATGTTGTGGAGGTGCTTTGCTGCAGGATGGACTGATGCACTTCACAAAATAGATATCATTATGAGGAAGGATTATGTGGAGATATTGAAGCAAGACAAGACTGAGGCAATGTCTAGAGATCAGCCAGGAAGTTAAAGCTTGGGCGCAAATGGGTCTTCCAAATGGACAGTGACCCCAAGCATACATCCAAAGTTGTGGCAAAATGGCTTAAGGACAACAAAGTGAAGCTAATGGAGTGGCCCATCTCAGTCCCATTGAAGATTTATAGGCAGAACTGAAAAAGCGTGGGCAAGCAAGGTGGCCTACAAACCTGACTCAGTTACACCAGTTCACAATTTAAAGGCAATACTCCCAAATACTAACAATGTGTATGTAAACTTCTGAGCCTCTGGGAATGTGATGAAGGAAATAAAAGCTGAAATAAATCATTGTCTCTAGTATTTTTCTGACTTTTCACATTCTAAAATACAGTAGTGATACTACCTGACCTGAGAGAGAGGGAATGTTTAAAAACTGGGTTTAAATGAATGTGGCTAAGGTGTATGAAAAATCATGATTTCAGCTATATATAAAAAAAGTAAAAATGCCATAACTGGACTGGGGTAAAATACAAGAAATATTAGAGGATATGGGCCCTTTAAGCACAGTTTATCCCATTGTTACATTTAAAAGACAAAATTATTGTTTTCCTATAATTTTTAATCGATATGAATTGGCTGCAGGCCTCAATAACATCTGCTATTTTTGTTTTGGAAAATAAATAATAAAAGCCAATGATATAATTTTTCATCTCCCCCTGCCACCACCCCCACCTAGCATCAAGCAAAAATTCTCAGCTACTGTAGAGACCCTCCCTGATATTGTGTTTCACTTTGAAATATGTCATGGTGTGGAAGGAAAATGCATTGTGATTTCTGATTCACATTGATTTTAAGATGTGTTGTTCACAGGTGCTCTTGCATGATAGAAGTGCTCTATATCATGTCTGAGTGTTGGTAAGTGACATATAGATTTGCGCATCACTCAGTAGTTCTGAAGGAATTCACCGGTGAGAAAACGAACCTGCAAACAAACCCAGAATCGATTCTGAGTGTATTCAGGACAAGTGTGAAAATGCCCTTAGTATTCCCTCTTTCATTCATTTTCCTCTGTTCTGTCTCTCTCTCCCTCTCTCTCCCTCAGTTCTCACAGCTGTTTCTTTCTTTCAGAGTCCTGAGGCCAGTGTCTGTATGTCCCTGTATGTCCCAGACAATGCCTGTCTGTTTTTCTGAGAACAATGGAGTTTCCTCCTCTCATGCAGAGCTTTGAGCTGTGTGTGTCTATGTGTTTCTGTCTGTCAGATCACAGGTGTGTCTGTCCTGCGGGCAGGTGAGACTATGGAGCCCGCTCTGAGAGCAGTGTGCAAAGACGTTCGCATTGGCAAGATACTCATCCAGACCAACCTGGACTCAGGAGAGCCAGAGGTACTGCAGGCACTAGTGCCCCTGAACTGCTACATTAGCAATAACCCCCCTGTACATATTCTGGATGGAGAATTGTTTTGGAGTTGTTCGGGATCAACTTTGTACATGACACAAACAGTTTTTCCAACAAATGTTTACAAGCAAATGTTTACAGTTTCACTCATAATTCACTATATCTAAATTCCAGTGGGTCAGAAATGTACATACACCAAGTTGACTACACCTTTAAATAGCTTGGAAAATTCCAGAAAAGGATTTCCTGGCTTTAGAAGCTTCTCATAGGATAATTGACATCATTTGAGTTAATTGACGGTGTACAGTCGCAGTATTTTAAGGCCAACCTTCAAGGCCTACTTGCCTTTTTGCTTGACGTCATTGGAAAATTAGCCAAGACAGACATGTGAGACTATGGAGCCCGCTCTGAGAGCAGTATGCAAGGACATTCGATTAGTCGTCCAGACCAACCTGGACTCAGGAAAGGTAGTGGTACTGCAGGCACCAGTGCCCCTGAACTTCTACCTTAGCAATAACCACTCCTGTACACACTCTGAATGGAAATAGAAGGGAAATTCCACCAATCTTTCAAAATTTCAGCATAATTGAATGGAAATGATGTAAACAAAGCCATTGAGAGTGGTTTGATGTGAAATGCGCTGTCCTAAAGAAACTTGTAGAGTCCAAATTCTTCACAGTGGTGGCGTGGTGGTCTACGAATATTACAAATATGTTGTTTTATGCCTGACACATTGATTTATGATAGAGATTTTTGGCCTAAAATGTGTTTTTTAAAAAGCATTCATGGTGGAGGGGTACTGTACTGTAGGGTAAAATTGTCCCCAAAGAAAACTTTTTTCAGATTAACCACTATTTTACTTAAACTCAAGTAAGTGGGTGTACACTTCAGTTCCTAACTCGCATATCTTACATCTTAGTTTCATAGTAGTTACTGAATAATACATCTCATGATAACTGAATAATACATTTGGAGTTCAAGGGGGTAAAACTCTTCATTTTTGTTGACAGTATTAGTAATGAACATCTTGCGAAGGTCACTTTTGCTTGATGTCTAGATTTACTTCTTGCATGTGTTGTGACAGATTGGCCCTTGGGTTCACAAACAGTAAATTAGATTCCTTTTTTTAGCTTTGTATTAGCATTTGCCTGCTGAGCTCTTCGTTTAATATCAGGATTGTGAGCCCTACTAGGTCAAAGTAAAAATGATGGAAAAGTTAAGATATCACCATTTTTTGTAGATTTCTCTTCACCCCTCACACCTCCCCTGTCCTCTTTGTCTGTCGGCATGACTTGATCTCCATGGCAACAGGAGCCTCCTGACTCCTCAGTTTGTGTTCTTTTTGGTGACTGCGGCTCGCCTCTTCCTCACTTTGTTTCCTTGGTAACGGCATCTTTATGTCCTCCTCTTCCACCTTTTCCTCTGGCTTCCTCGGCCCGTCTCCTCCATTCAGCTGCACTACCTGCGGCTGCCCAAAGACATCAGTGAGGACCACGTGATTCTGATGGACAGCACTGTGTCCACAGGAGCAGCGGCCATGATGGCTATCCGAGTGCTGTTGGTATGTAGAGTGACCAGCAGTCCTGGTCAGTAAAACGATTACAGGAAATAGTCCCAGGACTGGCTGGGTATACCTGGTTGTACTCTTTGGCAAAGCACTTAACCCCCCCACTGCCCCAGGTGGCACTGCTCTGCTAATGATTCCATCAATGGAAAGAGCCCCCCACATATTATTTGGGTGTTGGACCATTGAGTGTTGTGCTGGAATGAGTGTTTCAGGGACAACACAATGCTGGCTTTTTCAAAAACACTCCATCACATATTGGCCACTTTAATAGAAACACCTACTCTATATCTTGTAGGCTAAGAGATAAAATACTACATCTTGTCTTTTTTCATGCACAGGTCGTGATAGTCATCCTCTAGACCTTGACCAGTGGTCAGCTGCAAGACAGCTGTTGGCTGGATATTTTTGTTGTCAGATTGGGCTCAACTGAGCAGTGACAGTGTGGAAAAAACCCCAGAATTTCTGCTGTGCCTCATAAAGCTTGTATCAGCACTGCCATGTTGGTGTCACTGCTGTTATGAGAATACTTCACAACCCAAATAGTGTCTGGACAGTGGTGCTCCTATGGTGGTCCCTTTTCATTGATAAATTGGTTAAGTGTGGGTCTGATAAATTGTGCAACAGATGAGCTGTAGCCAGTAACTGTATACCTACAAAGTGCATATATGTGTTAGGTGTACTTTATAAAGTGGCCAGTGAGTGTAGCTGCAAGGTAGATTTATCCAATAGCTAGAAACACAGTGTAGTCTATTATTGTGCTTACCATGCTCCTTGATTTGTTTCTGCAGGATCACGATGTTCAAGAGGAGAATATCCTCTTAGTGTCTCTGCTGATGGCTGAGCTGGGGGTCCACTCTGTGGCCTATGCTTTCCCTCGCGTCAAAATTATCACCACTGCGGTGGACAAGAGTCTGGACGACTTCCTCCACGTCATTCCAGGGATAGGTGGGTCATACGTTTCAGGGCCATATGAATGTACGAGCAGAGGCATGTTGCAAAATGTGCCTTGATGCAACTGCAATATGTGACCACAATGGGTCTGAATTTAAAGTTCAGTTTACTATCATGCAAACTGTGCAAAGCCCCGCCCACTAATTGCTCACTTGTGAAGTGCAGAGATTAAAGGCACAGTTAAATAATGGAGCCTTTACAAGCTCAAGACAAAACAGAAAATGAAAGTTTACTAATAGTAGTGTTTATAAATAAAAAATCTCACCATAGCATTCTATAGAGGTGTTATTTTAACAAAACAGAATTTGAGTAACAGTAACATAAAACTGCATGCTCAAACTGCATCTGCTTTAGTGTATATTTTGCACCACAATTCATACCGACATCGGGTCCTGAGAGTTTAAACAGTGTTCTAATGTGAAACATTCTTTCAGCATGTAGGCTCGTGCTTCTGTCTAATCTAATCTACTATTGTTAAAGAAACTCTCTCAACAACACATCATTTTAGACCCTAATGCTGCTAAAAGGCAGAGGAAAATCAATGCAAAACCTGCCAATTTGTCTACACTTCAGTAAATTGAGCAGTAATCTGCCATATGTGTAATATCTCCCCCTACTATTTGTGCAGTCTCACGTTTTGAGTCCCTGGCCTCAATTACATGCATGGGGAAGAGAATAATCTTGCATTTTACCACAAACAGCCCATAAACTGCTTGTTTAGGCTTGTGCACCTTTTTCGTACGTAACACGAGTAGAATGCGTCCAACTTGCATCTAAAACTGGGGCAAAAGGCTTAGAACATCGGGCCCTCTGTCATTTCCCTTTGCTCCAATCACAGTAACATTACACTCACTTTCCTATCCTCCTGTAAGCGCACTGCATGATTGTAGAGGATGATTACCCACTTGATCCTTTGTAATTGACTCTGCAGTATAATGCATACAAATTCTCTTGTAATGATATTCAGTAACAATTTCTAATTGAACTGGTACGTTAAACTGAATTGTGTCTGCTCTGCCAAACAGTAGATTGAAACAGTACAAAGTGAGTTGTATTAAATATGTGTGCAAGTGTGTGTTTTCTGTCTCTAATAGGGGACTTTGGAGATCGCTACTTTGGAACAGATGCCCCTTCGACATGG
Source organism: Colossoma macropomum (assembly GCF_904425465.1). Lineage (NCBI taxonomy): Eukaryota > Metazoa > Chordata > Actinopteri > Characiformes > Serrasalmidae > Colossoma > Colossoma macropomum. The sequence continues at coordinate 7,455,769 of NW_023494793.1, read as the reverse complement.
AGTGATGAAGAGGACCAAGAGCTGCCCAGCTGCTGATGTACAGCTGTGTTTGTACAGTTACAAGGACTGGACACTTTGTCATTATTCCAGATTCATTTTAACTATTTCCCTAATACATTTCCTGTTAATTGACAAGGATAGTTTGGCTAATATGACTGATTTAGGATTCAGCCAGCCAGAATGGGACTGGGTGCTGGTATAGTGAGAGTGAGTGAGAATGGCCCTGTAGTTTAAGTCCTGAAGACCGTCCTGAGGTGTTTAAGCATTGTTTTTGGACAAAACCTGTGGATGTCTCTTACTCGAACTGTGGGTGCCATTAGCAAACATTCCAAGCAGACACTAAAGCAATAGTTGCACAATCTTCCACATGGATTATTTTCTGAGTAATGAAACATAATACCTCAACAGTAATTAACACAGTAATGTACTTTTTGTCAAGAAACAAAGGAGGTAGCGTAAATTTTTCAAGACAGTAACTAAGACTTAACCTCATGGAAAGATGTACTTGTGTTTTTTAACCTGTCTTAGTTTGTTTTTAGTAAAATGTCAGGAACTATTTATCTGTTTAGTTGTTGAATATCTTAATCTTAAGACAAATCTAAATGCAGTTTAAGAGGAACCATTTTTTTTTCAAAATTACTGCATAATTTGGTTGTTGAGATGTAAACAGAGTGGTTTCATGTGAAACGGTGCATCATAGAGAAACTTACTGACTCTGATTTCTTTATAGTGGCATTGATAGGAAACAGGTTGCAATGTCTACAGTGCAAACATAGACATTTTATTTAAATGACCAGTGAACCTACACGTGTAATGTTGATAATGTAAAATGTTTGAATACCCTCTGTCAAGTGAAAATAAGTTATCCTTTAGAGGAAACACGCTTAAATGTGGCATTATTCTGGAAATTTACTGCACAATTTGTATTTATTTGCTGAGTTTAAATTTCTGGGAAAACATAAAACATAAAATGCACTGTTGTACAGGCCACATTTTATTTTTTTTATTTTTTTTCCCAATATGTTAAACTCAGTAAAATAAGCAGTAATTAAAATGTTAAAATGTACAAAAGTACATGTAATTTGACCTGGGGCTTTTGCATATCACACTGTATTTTACCTTGCAACACCCTGCATGTACCTCTCCACCATTAATATGTTTTAAAAAATATGTTGCAGACCAAAACCTTATTGCAAAAGTATCATAATACAATGTTTCACACATTAGGCAACATATTGTTAACTATATAATGTAACCGCTTTTAGTGAGGGAGCTTGTAGAGGCATTAAGCACTTTGCATGTCTGTCATCATTGCTGTGGACAATTGTGGCTTGGTAAGGTTCCCTAAAATGCCACGTTTCACATTAATCCAGTCTGAATGACTGTTTACATCTTAACGATTTAATTATGCAAAATTGAAAAAAAAAAAATTGTGGAATTGCCCTTCAACCTTCTTTCTGTGTCTGTCACAGACACAAATACATGAAGCATTCAGTAGACTGAATACTGACTTTAACATTGTAACTGGGTGTATTTACAATCTTAATATGTCAACCTGTCTCCCCTCAGGAGAAAGTGGAGCACATTGATCATTCCCCACACTGTTTGATAGAGCATTTGAGGGCTTCTGTTAAAGCCTAGTTTAAGGATACTCGCCACCAGGTGGCAGTATATCTCTCTCACTGTTTAAGGCAGCTACTGTGGCAGTTACCAAGGAGCTGTGGAATAAACTGAAAGAGAGAGCTGTAGAGTTGTAAAGCCCAGTTGAGGGTTGATGTGTAAAGTTTATGAGGAAAGTATTCTGTGCAGAATGGTGAAGTAATATAAGCTATTTTTGCAATCTATAGCAATGAGCAATCAAAGGCAGGCCTTGAGTCAAACCTCACACATCACATATTAATGATGCAGCCAGGGCAAGAGAATAATTTCTTTAGGAATTCATGCTGTGATTGGCTTACAGTTCTTAACAGGCATTCAGCTCAAGGACCCACAATCACAGTCAGTCCTAAATGAAAAGAAGCATGTTCCAGTGAAAAGTTAGGTTTGAAAGTATCAAGCTCTGAAAAGAGAGGTTGCATATAGACATAGAGGTAGGAAAAAAAAGGTGGAGAGAAAGGGAGTGAGAATGAGAGTCAAGATAAAAGTGAAGCAGCAGGATGCCGTTTCAACTCAGCAGGAAATCTGTCCTCATTGGCTCTGATGGCTACAACAAAAAATAAACACCTACCAGCAGCCAAATTCTCCTAGTAACACAGTCGTACTTGGAAAAGAGTCTGTTTGACAACTCGTGCTGTCTTTACTTGGCAAAGCACAAATCTGTTGGTCTTAACACCAGAACATGATTGCTCAGCAAGGCATTAATTAAGCTGTGACTCAAATGTGTGAAGTCAGTACAGCAAACAAGGTCTAAGTGGCATAGATGGGATGATCATGGTTTTAAAAAATCTGGCTGATTAGCAATGACTGATATGCCTAAGCTGTGTCCAAAACTGTGCCCTATTCACTGTATGGGGCACTATATCAGGGTTCAGTGCACTTAAACAATCCCGCAATGCACTGTAGTAGGCAGTTTACGCTCAACATACCTTAGAGGATAGAAGATACCCATAATGCACTGTGTTGTTTGGTTTGAAAATTCACATGCATCTTCTCCAAGTAGGATTTTGAAGCCCAGTTACAATGGCAGCATCTCCACAGACCTCTCTTCAAACCTGTTATAATTGTAAGCTCTTCTCATGAGCGCACTTAAACTCAGAGGTTATGTCGGAATAGAGATGGAACGATCAATCAGCTATGTATCGGTATCAGCCGATTTACAGCTCAAGTATGTGATCGGCAGTGGGCCGATATTTTTCTAACTTAGCTGATCCTGAGAGCTGATTAGTGATGTACAACAAGTGAGCCAGATTTAAGGATAGCTGCAGCCCTGCACAAGGCTCCCTGTTCACAAGAGCCTGCAGTTCCTTGTTCAAATGCTAGAGGGAAATACAGACCTTTTGACGACAGGACTAAGGCCTATTTACACAAAGTCTGATTTTTACAGACAAAAAAATGCATGTTAAGTTTTGAAAATGAATACACATACAGTAAGTATCAGCCAGTATCAGTATCAGCCCCAAAAACAGTTATCAGTCCATCTCTATGTTGGACTGTTGGCCTGACAGTTATGTTGTTTATGTGACAGAACATGCTGTCACACAATATTGAACAAACCTGTATGACGTAGTGTCCAAAATCATTCACTACCATGATGAATTCTGTTCCCTGTAATAATGTTCTATGTAGTGATCTAGATTTTCTAATGTAGGGTATAGTGATTAGGGGAACATTTCGGACATAGCATAAAACTTTTTTATATCCTTTTTATATCAAAAATTCAATATTTACTCAAAAATGACATGTTGATTCTAAATAGCACATTATTACAACTTATAGTTATTACAAACATTTGGGTTAGTTCTTCCATTTAAAAATAAAACTATATTTTTACATGTAAGATTCGAAATTGGTAGAGTTCAGATTTTCAGTAAAAATTCAGTTGGAACATGTAATAGCTAGAAAAAAAAATGAGCATTTGTTAAAATCTTTCATACTAATGAAAATTGTGCCTACCATTAAGTCAAATGGAAAAGACATGAAATCTAACTAGTGCAAACTGAAGTTTTTTAAGCTAAAACAGAATTCCTACTGGGGTGGACAATATGGCAAAAATATAACATCACTACAACATTGTCATGATACACAGTATGCATCACAGTATTTAGTTTAACTGATTTTGTAAGTTTGGTAAGTTTGACAAAGAGCCTGTAGTGCCACATTTAAAAACCTCAAAAACTGAGGACAATGACTTTTATTCAGTGTTTGCCAAACACTAAATCTGCACTAGATCTGTAAGTACTGACGAAATCCACGACATACACAGAAAAGCATTTTGTGACATATTTTATCAGAATCATGATAAAGTATCATCATATTACCCACCCATAATTCATGCTAGTAAAAGTTTAATTTTATTTTTTGCATGATTTATTTAGTATTAGTAACATTTTTACTTGTTCAAATTTCATTTCTGATGTCAAGAAATTTTGGAATGTAAAAGCTAAAACAGCACAGGGATGTGATCATGTGATCGATTAGTAATGACTGATACGGGTAAACAGGTGTTGGTCATGACCAGTCCCACTCTCACATACACTCTTACAAAAGATGGTCCTTAAAGGGGTCTTTATTTAGAACCATTGTATGGTTCTGTACCGATTTTTTTTTGAAAATGCTATTAAGACTTTAACAATGGAAGAACTCTTTTTGGTGCTATATAGAACCACATTCAAAAAACGTTCTATACAAAACCATACGCAGAGCATTTAAGCATGCAAATAGTTCTACGTTGAATTCATGGTTCTAATTAGAACCATTACCAAAGAACCCATGAAAAACCATCTTTTTAAAGAGAGCAAACTAAGCCTACCACAAACATCAGAGGGTTGTGTATATAGGGCATAAAGGACTGTTCAAAATCTGCACACACTGTACTTCAGTGTCGTGGAACAGCCTGCCGGATTAAACATGCAGAGGCAGTAGTGGCGGTGTTGTAAACGGCTCTCCTCAGAGGAGGTCAACTCTGTTCAGGAACAACCGTGAACGTGAACGTGTCCGTGTCGTAAGACGACCCGGCTAACCCAGTGCATCGTTAATGTTCAGGCTAACCCGCTGTAGCATTAATGTTTAAGGAGAGCTGCCCATTCCAGACTGGCCCTCCGCCGCCGCCGCCGCGGCGCTTGACATCTCTCTTCGCTGGCGGAGCTCTCATGCATGCTGGATTCTCCTAGACAACAAACTGGTCTGTGACTGCAGCCTCAAGGTTAACCTGTTACTATGGAGACACGGCAGCCAATAAAAAATCAGAAGACGGTTGCTATGTTGACTGCTCGCATTTTGTTTTAAGGATGACCTATTTTTTTTTTCCAGAGCTAGTCAGACACAGGCCTGCAACGCTCATTTGATCAGAGGTGAACAAATAAACATACACACGTACAGTATTTCACAGCATTAAGGCTAGGGAGGTTAATGGGGAAAATGAGGAGGTTCTTCGCGTAGCTCGTTGGTTCAGTAGGACTTCTCGTGCAATAAAAATGAAAGGATATTTAGTCTCGGTTTAGGGGGAGGAATCAAAAACACCATACCATGAAAAAGCTGCTGTTGTCATGGGAACCGCGTGTAAAGTGAAGGCGATGCGTCTGCTTTCTTCAATGGCTAATTAGTGTAAACAAAGATCTCTAATCAAATCCCCCATCTACCTGAGACTTAACAAATCAAAGCTGGTGTAGTTTAGACAGAGACTAATCAAATCCAGACTGAAGGCAAATTCTGAGCTCTCTTCGAGTCCTCCAACCTCATGCCTGCATGCACAAAAACGTCAAACAGAATTCAAGTTGAAGACTGAATTTACATCTGGCTCTCATGTTACGCAGGCACTGTGGAGACTGTTCTCCTGTGGAAAAGCTTCGTTTCCGTATTGTCAGGACCAAAAAGATATGTTTTGATGTCTGGCTATTTTACAATGTAAGCCATGGAGGTTTGTGGCTAGACTGTGTACCCTTTGGTCACTAATGTTGCTTCACATGCTTGTGGAAAGAAAAACACAATTTCTTGAGCAAACAAACAAGCAACACAATATGAATGCATCTAAACAGAATCCAGCATGTGAATGCAATCCAGGTATTTTTTAGGTGCTACTTTATTACAAAAGTATAAACTTGACCCCACATTTTTATGAATAGTAATTTTGTTATAAAAACATTACAATCTTTGCACATGAGTACTTACACGGCTTGAATACACACCACCCTGTTGTCTGATAAGCAAACGCACAACATCAGCTGCCACACTAATACTGGGTTGATCTTGGAAATACACATTACAGCTGAAATGGCAAGGGGGAAAAAAAAGAAAACGAAAAACTCCACACACGTAAAAAAAAATAATAATCTCAAAACACACAGAGATACTGCTGAGCAAAGTTTTCACCAGAGAAAAAAAAATCATTCCAAAAGAACAACCCAAAAAACATATACTCTCCAGAACATCTAGGGCAACTTCATCTTATTCACTCCTTTTTCTTTTTTTCATTTCTTTGTAACATATTTACAACATTGCGCCAACATATATGACAGTAATCATGTGCTGTACTCATAGACTCCATTTTTCTCTGTGTGGTCAGGCCACTTAGGCTAGTTTAGTCAATTTTACATCCCATTGTCAGGGAAGAACTCTTTTTTTCTCTCTTCACAGATAGTGACATTGTCCATTTTTTGTGCCATTGCAGGTGGACATATGTTAAATGTAAAAATCACTGTAGGGCACCATACACTGGTTACTGAACCACTGTTTCAATAATATTTAATGACCTTAGCTTCCAATTCAGTTAGTATAGTGGTACCTTTACCGTTTAATGTGTTGTAGCACAGCTGGGTGACATTTGAGTCCACCTGTAACATACGTTCACTTACAAAGTGAGCGGGCCAAACTTCCTGGCTGGTCCTGGCAGAAAGGAGGAGGATTGTCTACGATATGTTTACTACGACCAGTAACTTTCTGCTTCCGTTTATCCAAAAGTCTGTAAGATAGAGTTCTCCTCACGCAGTCATCCTGATAGCAGGCTCTCCGGTCCCCAAGCAAAACAACACTGTGCTCTTTCTTTGATGGAGGAAAAGGCATTTTAAATCAAATAAGCAACCGACGACAGCAAGAAATAAACCATTCTCAGATACCACATAACAGTGCTTCTTTTTTCTTTTCTTTTTTTTCCTTTTTAAGTTTTTTTTTCTTCTTGAAAGCATGCATCATTTTGTCAGGCAAAGTGCATTAACAGTATTGACAAAGTAAAACACTTACTGTACTGTACTATATGGCAGTGGTGACTCATACACAGCCAGTTTGGTGTTCATGTTATGAGCTTAAAAATGAAAAAAGGAAAGACCATGAAAACACAAAATAACACCCCATTTTGAATGGGCACATCAGGGTCCAACGCCGAACACTTTAGTTTCAACAGTACATGTACTAATTCAATTACCTTTCAATTTTTCACTGTCCCTGAGCTTCTGCTAATTCTCTTAATGGTCTCTCTGTAATTGCTACTGTAATTATCATATAATTACTTTTTAGTTCACAATTCAAATCACCTTTCCGTCACACAAGGGGTCTATAACGGATTAAGTGCTAAAAGTGTAAATTCGCAGTATATGCTTCTGTGCTTCTGAATAAAATAGGGCATCATTTTTATAGCGATATAATACTGCACTTGTGTAATTCAATGAATGAGGATACTCCTTTTATATCCACTTTAATATCTCCCCATATAATTTCTTTACAGAAATAGAGGCTTTATCATTACAAAAATAGTGCCACATATTTTTCTAAAGCTTTAGGATAAAGCTGTACTCTAAAACTGGATCAGGTTCCCTATAAACAATTTAGATAAAGGCTTTTGTTCATTGTCAATCGACGATAAAAGGTTTGACGACAGCTCTCCCGGTTAGACTTACTTTACAGCTTATCTTCTGCAAATGCATCGTCACCAAAATAAGGGCGTTTCTTACTTCATCGTTTTTCTCTGTGGGTATACTCTGCTGTTTCAGTACAAATGCTCTGTGCCTTTTTAGACATGACTCCTCTTACCAGAGTTGTGCTCATTTCTTCCTCTCTCCTTTGGAAATTTCTAGAGGTTACATTAAAGTTTGACCCGCAATTCCGATGGTCACCCAAATGAAAACTAATGGGCAAGTGAGTGTGCAGCCAAAAACAAGAATTCCTAACTGGGAATCCCCCGTCTAATACAGTTGCCTGTGCGATATATGTTAAAGTGATATGCTGGAGTTGGTGATTGGTGAATGATTCTGTTGCTTTTCTTAGCAACGACATGTAGCTGATTGAAATAACTGAGCTACTTAGGTATTTTCCCTACGGATTTATCATTGTTTTTCCACCAAGCTTTCAAAACTCAATCAACAGACAATACATACTGGTACTTCATGTTAGATATACAGTGGTAGTGCAATGCATGTATACCAGGTGATGTACAACACAACAGCTTTTCCTTTCAAGACTTGAGCCCATTATCTTCCATAAGAAAAGTCCCCTTCCCAGACTGCTTCAGTAAGGCAATGAGTGGGGCTACTTGGGAACTGAAATGTAAACAAGATGTGTGAATGAGTGCAAGAGGAAAACCCCTTTAAGTCCAAGCGGTCACATCTTTTTCCCCTGCCCGGCTCCAGCAGGGGAAGTGCTGACGCATTTAAAGATCACTTAGCCCCCCCCTACAGGCCGGTGACGTACATTTCCATTCCGTCATTAAACGTGAAGATGGTGGTGGTGCTGGAGGTGGCTGAGCCCTGTTTTAGGTCAGGAATACTATCGTATAGATTCTCCCCGGGCAGCAGCAGGGCTTTGGCCGGCAAGTGCTGCAGCTTGGGCGTCTGCTGGGGGGGTGGAGGAGGGGGCGGCGGTTGCTGCAAGGGCTGCTGGGGCTTCTTTTTCTTGGGCCGCAGGGTGGCGCTGGCGTTGGGTGGTGGCCTGTCCCTCTTCCAGCCTCCCCCACCCTCCATGGCATCGTAGGCCAGCTCGCTCTCCTCCGTGCTGATGGCCTCGTAGCAGTGGTCCTCCATGGAACCAGGGGGCGCTCTTGAGCTTTTGCCCTCCTGCGGCGCCCATGTCTGTGGCTTGACCACCACATTAAAGCCCCCATCACGCTCCCCACGGTCACCGCGAGCCAAGGTCCGATACCCACTGATGTCTCTTGGGGCCGTGGGGGAGCCGGGCATGCCTCTCTTCTTCTTACCCGGTTTGCACACTTTTGAATACATTTCTGAGATCTAAAGCACAATACACTCTATTGGTTAACAATAATTTGCATTCATCCTGCTATTTCTCTAGTTCATCAGTGTTTATCTAACAATTATTTTTATACATTTTTATACATTTTTACAGCTTCACCTAATATATGTATGAGTACATATATTAATCAAATCACTAGATTCCGGTGTGCAGAACTGTGTATTGTAATATGCCATAAATAGCAAAGATTTAATTTTCTTCACTTTGTAAATACAGAGGGCCAAAGCTCCTCCAATGGCATCCAAAGTATATCTTCCCAGATATTAAGCCACAAATAAAACATTTTGAAAGAAAGACCTAAAAAAATCATACATCTACCATCTATACTTCAAAAGTAATGACTTTTCATAGTTTGTATCTTTTTTATAGCCCTCATTTTCAGGTATAAATTAAAGCTTCACCTATTTTTTACAGCCTCTATATCTCAGAATGAAGAAACAGGCCAAAAATATTGTAAACTGTCTATTAGGCAGAATAACATAATTTCCAGACAGTGTTAAAAAAAAACAGAGATGTTCGATCAGAAGGCCGATTTGTCAATTTCACAACTATTGACATGCATTTTGTGTAGTTCTTCTTGTCTTGTTTAGGGCTGCATGATGTTACCAGAACCATATCAATATTGACAAACATTTGTACATATACATCAAGTAAATCTAGTCCTAATTTCCACAGACATATCTGTGAAGAATAACAGATATAAGCATCAGTCCACAGCTTCCATATTGGTAAATCCCTAGATTTGCTGCTGTTACCTTTTAGTTTACTTTGCAATTAATAAAGTTTCTCTCGATCTATACTGTGGGTCAGTTTCCTGGATAGGGATTAGGCCTAGTCATGGATTATATTTTTCCAATCAATAGTAAATCTCCAATCAGAATCCTGCGAAGTCCAGGACTAGGTTTAATCCCTGTCCAGGAAACGGCCACTAAACATTCAAATGTTTGTAGACACCTGCTCATGCAATGTTTTCTCCTGTAATCAAGGGTATTAATAGGTCAGTTTGTCCCCCCTTTGCTGCAGTAACAGCCTCTACTGTTCTGTTTGGTTTGCTGTGAGGATTTGATTGCATGCAGCCACAAGAGCATTAGGTCTGGTACTGATGTTGTATATTCAGTTAGATTACAAGTGCCACTCTAACTCATCCCAAAGGTGCCCCACCACTCAGACCACAGTTATACTGGCCCACAGTCCAGTGCTGGGGCTTTATAACTTTCTAGCTGACACTTGGCATTGGGCTTGGTGACCTTCAGCTCATGAATGTACAGTCGGTCAGTAAGATCTATCCGTCTGTCTCTTTGTATATCTATCTATCTATCTGTCTGTCTGTCTGTTTGTCTGTCTGTCTGTCTGTCTGTCTGCAATGACAGTAAAACACAAATATCCATGCACAAGAGCACAAAACTGTGTGAACATTTATGACCTAAACATGATTGCTCCGACAGTGTCCACGTGCCCTTAGTTAGCTGAGTGAAAACTCTGACACTCCGAAACACATTTAATCTCTATGGATCTTTAAAGCTATTTTAAAGGGGAGAGAAGATCAAAATCAGAAGCACTCACGCACCCCAGCTGCAGATGCTGCCATGCTGTCTCCCATGTGAGGACTCAGAGGGCCTATGTGCTTGTGCTGGAACATGATGTCATCATCTTCTGGAGGCTTCCATATGTACTCCTCTCCGTTTCCAATAAACACTGCCTCCTGATTGACCGATACAGAGAACAAGCTGTCTAAACATGCTTTCATGCGGCTCCATAAATGTACAGTATGTTTCTGATTTCCATTAGCGTTGCCTCAAATGACATTTACATCAAAACAATGCAGTCATGCTCTCTAAAAGATCCCGATCAGTGCCTTTAAGGTCATCTTCCCAAATAAGGGTAAAGAGAATAAACAGGCAAGACAAGACTTCTAAGAGTGAAGCAATATGTGATGTGTATACATTTCAGGTAACGTACTAAATAGTATACAATAGTAACATGTAACATCTTGAATTGTTATAAACCAGTACTTTAATGTATGAATGATTTAGCTTTATAATTAGTATTTTTAGGAGGTGGCATATCAGTCTGAAGGTGGTGAATCAACTACTTTAATGTTCAAATCAACTATACTCAATTGTAATAATATTCAATATTATTAAGTATATTCAACATATATCCAGTAAATGTGCACTCTTTTTTGCCAAAATGAAATTCTCAGGCTATTAAACACAAAACCCCTCAAAGAATTCCCCCCAAAGCTGTATTAGTTCTCAACCGCAGCAAAATAATTGATTACAGTTGATCAGATGACGTCAGTTGTGTCATCACTTTGCAGTTAGCGCCATTCCCAAAAAGAGGAACTCCAGGTCCAAGCTTTTTCTCTCTACAGGGAAAAATGCATGGCAATCTCTAAAACCACTGCTATGCACACCCTGTGTTAAACAAAAATGCTTCAAGGCCGATACATTTTGTCCTGTGTACATTTTAACCCAAAACATCACTGGATATTATGGATTATGAGGTCGTTAAGGACTCAGAAATCGAATATGGTCTATTGTTTTGAAATCATGAAGCACTCAATACTTTCCAAACAAATCATATTCTTGCGAAGAATCCAGCAGTAAGGACGATAAAGGTTTTCCATCAGCATCAATGTCCATCAATGTCACCATCAGTCAGTATCAATCAACGCTTGAAAAAATAGTAAGGAAAGACATATTTAATAATTGTAAAGCTTACAGCAGTTTTTCTGAAAGAGAATCTAGTCTGGCCTTCTTCATTAAGGAGATATTTATCCATGAATTTCATATTTGCATGATTAGATGATTTGATGAATTGCTTGTCGAGTTTACGGCAGTGTAAAGTTTCCCCTACACCTGCACTGGTTATATTCACAAGTTATGCAGTCAGCTGTTGCAGGGAGCGCAGTCGTGCTTAAATTATTAAGACCAGCACGGATAATATATATAGAGGAAAATTACGTTTTTAAGTGCATTACGGGAAATTAATACTGTTTCTCCTAGAGAAATTCTTAAGAAGTGAGTAACTGTAATGTAATTACAGTATTTTTACTGTATATATTGTTCCTACTAGAGAAATTCCTAGTAAGTGAATAACTGTAATGTGACTACTGTATTTTTACTATATATATATTGTTTCTGCAAGAGAAATTCTTATTAAGTGAGTGTATTTTTACTGTATATATTGTTTCTACTCGAGAAATTCTTATTCAGTGAGTGAGTAATGTGATTACAGTATTTTTACTGCAATTCGTTACAAGAAAAATTAATTACGTTACTGTAACACATTACTTTGTATCATGTTCTCCAAAACACTCATCTGAACCCACAAGGTGATGCAAAATAATTCTTTTTCAGTCTGAAATGTTCTCCTGGTGTTGAGGACGTATACTGTGATGTGTAAAACCAGCAAACTATCACTTAAAAAACAAAAAAAAAACTTGAGTCATAATGTCAAAATGTCATTTTGCAGGGGTTAGCAGAAAGGCAATCCATTTCAGGAGTCATCTTCACGTCTCATAAAAACCAAGACAGGTGCAGATTTGTGTGTGTCTCTTTCACCCAAACAAGCAAAAAGCTCTCAACTATTGGAGATCAAGTGTCATGAAAGGACTCCAATGACAAATTAATTAAAATAGAATCAATTGCAATTTAAATTTTACTGGACCAGAAAGAAGTTCAACATAATGAATATTATTTTTTAAACTGTGGTGTCCTGTGAGTTTGCTGAGCATGTCCTCTAACGAAGCATTAAGGTCAGTATAATGCAGCCAGTTTTCGGACCGCTGATGGACTAGCTCATCTATAACCACTCAGTGGATCTAATGACATGAAGCTTAATGTGTTCCCCCCCACCTGGCAGTGGTGAGGGAACAATAGCCCTCTGCTTGCTATGCAGTTCCTGTCCATTCCCACGCAGGGAAAAGAGAAAGTGAGCACCAGGGCGTGCTTCTTTATTTATAAAGTTCATTTTCATGAGGACAATGCAGTGTGTTCTGCCAGATTTAGCTATACTGCTATTCCCTGTTTGCCATCTCTTACTGGTAAGCAATATAAAGACCTCAAATGTAAAAAACAACAAAAGAAGCTACAATAGAGCCTGACCATTTGAGGCAAATATTCATGTCACAGTGGCTTTTATCTACGACACATTTCCCTTGACTCCATACTGAATGCCTGTGTGCCGAGGACTTGCATTTGACTGATGGGTATGCAGGTATTTCACTCCGACTGCGAGTTTCGGATTGTTGCGTCATCCTGATGGCAGAGGGCTTCTGGGTATGCCTTAGTGGGAATGCTAAGTGGACAGAACTCTTGCTAGTGTCAGGAACTGGAATCGTTTTCTTGCAGAAGCACATAATTAGGGAGCATTTGTGTGACACACTTTATATCCCCTCTTCTCTTGTGCTACCCATTCAGAAGAATGGGCACTGCAGTCTTATGCATGCATAATGCAAGCCAAAGTAGTCTGTGATTCATATGCCGAGATTGAGTGCTGGGAATTAACTGTAATTTACATAATATTTTTGTATGTCGTTTATGGAGATCAACTTAAAAGCGGGCGTAAACATCAAACATCCTTTTTGCTTAATACTAGCTCATCTTCATCAGTATGAATACAGAGGCAGGCTGATATATTGCCTTTTAGGAATGGGACAGTTGCAGAAATAATGATGTACTGCATTATAAAACCCAGAGATAATCATACTGTGTACAATTTTTCAGCATTTTGATGACTGTGTACAATTACCATCTTTCTAAAAAATCACCATGGAAGTAAGCAGTCTATAGCTATAGTCTCCCTGCAAATCAGGGCCAGGACATGCATAGTTATTAATGGAAAAGTAAACAATATGGTTGTTAATATTTTAATTTTAAGTCAAAGGAAAAAACTAAGCAAAAACTGGATTTCAAAAAATGATTGAAAAATACAGAGAAAATGAGACTCCCAACCATGCAAGACCTGGTAGACCACCAAAACTGTCCCTATCAAATAAACAATACTAAAAGCTTTCATATTTGAGAGAGAAAATGTAGCTGTCAAAAAGCCTTTACTAATCTACCCTGCAAATTTCTTTGAAAAACAGAAAAGAGAGTCTTCTGAAAAGAATGGATGCTGTAATAAAGGTAAGCGTGGACACACTGGATACTAAAAAAATCAATGTTAGATTTAGTCGTTGAGGCTTCTGTGTAATTTTTTGTTAAATATGTTTTCTGCTTTTTTCTGAAACCAAAACTTAATAACTTGTACTTAATGGCCATCTTGACTGTAAATTAAATGAAAAATAAATAAATAAATAAAAAGGGTGGTCTCTTGCAGTTTTTTTGGTGTTATAAAGAAATAGAAGAGTATCTGTAAAAAGTTTACACATATTTCCTGTTTTGAAATTGTGTATTAGTGTATTGGTCCTTTTTAACATTTTCAGTATCACAAAAATAGTAAATGTCAAGGTCATTTTGGACATTGATATCATAATAGGACATTTTCACACTGTTCTGTCCCTAATGGCTTTCATTGCTCTTCCTCACCTACCTTAGGAAAGGATGGCAGGTTAAAGGCATCCATGTTCTTGCGTGGGATTTTCTGGCTGTGTGGGTGTGGTGGGGGCGGGGCTGGATGAGTGGGCGGAGCATGTCTGAGCTCTCCGCTGCTGTGCCGCTGTTGCCCAAGGCCCTCCTCCGTCTCCGTCCCGTTGTCCCTCTTCTGGGCCGCTTTGTCCACTTTGCGGACTTTCCTGATGCATGCGTACTCGGCCGTCTCCTGGGGCTGTGGGGGCGGGTTCACCACCTGGGGGAGGGTCTCTGGTTCTGGAATGGCGCCCTCTAGGCCGTCACTATCTGGGTCAGGTGGGGCCGGGGTGTTGGCGGGCACGGCAGGGGGGGCAGGCGTGTCTGTCTCCCCTGCTCTACCCCTCAAAGAGTCTTCGGGACAGCGGGTGGGGGAGGTGCGGCGGCCCACCTCTGCGTACGTGTGCTCCCCGTCTTCACCAGACGGGATCTGGGGCAGTTGGCGGCCCTGCGAGCGAAGGTCTGAGTTGGAGCGGCGGCTAGGCAGCAGGAGTAGGTCCATGCTGGCAGGACGGTTCTTCTTAGAAGATTCTGAGGAGAGGATACAGATTTACTACCCACAGATGCAACATTAAGGCATATATAAGGCGTATATCAAAAAAGGACAAAACATTGTGGGCTAAACTGCAGAGGCAAAGGCGGCACAGACGGCGCCAACCCTCACACAGCGAAACATCTATGGGTGGCCCTACTCCAGAAGAACGGAGAAAGTGATCGTATCCCGAAAGGAAACTTGTCCCATTCCCAGCATGCCCAGACTCTACATCCGAATTTGAGGCAGCTTGGCGACCTCAGTAACGCTATCAAGCAGTGCAAGAAGTGAATGTACATACTTTTGCCATTGCAGTTGAGTCTGTTCATCTCATGGAGCTTGGTGTCTGACTTACTGATGGAGCGCAGCTTGGACTGCCGCAATATACTCTAAAAACACAGAGAGCAATATCAGCACAACAAACTCATAGACACAGCATGTATCACACTATGCAGAATTCAGATATATGTACTACATGACTATAATGAAAAAGTAGAGAGCATTCTTACTGTAGGAAAAAGGATTATGTTCTAGTATGTTTGTTAAGCTATCAAAAAGATACTACAATGATGCAATTAGCCCATAACTGAGTTATAAGCACATATATATTTTTACATATTTTGCAGATTTTCAAAGCGGGTACATGAAAAGAAAGAACACTTCTGAGAACACTCTTAAAAATAAAGGTTCCTGAGTGGTTTTGGGTTCACTTCTAATAAAAACATTTCATTGCTATTAGGGATTACAAATTCTTTCGATAATCACAATACAAGGACACGACCCATCAAAATATTTATTATAAAACAGAATGTTTAAAATCTGATTGCCTGAGCCACATCTGAGGCCACTGTAAAATAACTGAAATACCCAAACTATGAGTGGTGGGGTCAGGCATAAGCGTGTTTATGAAGCAAACAGGAGAAACCATATTAAATTCACAGTGAAATATGTAAGAACCCTGTTTTGTTTAAACTGAGGGTCTGACAACTATAATATGTTTATGATTGTATGACCATAAACTAAAAAGCTGACAAAATGACTGGAATATACAATGTTGTGCTGCTGAAAGTTCTATATTTTAAAGTTCTAAAGTTATATTTATCTTTTATTACCAGCCCAAGTTAAAGTGTACATAAATGCCATAACCAAGGCTAGCTTTGTGTCAGTCTACCTCAGTAGATCTTGAAAGCCGTCGCCATCCACCTCAGCCTTCTGTATAATTTTGCACAGCCATGTGCGATTTCCTCAAACCGCCGAGAATATGGACAAATGATTTGTCTTTATCGTTTGCAGATGTTTTCTCTAGATATGCTACATCGCTGTAGTTACAGTACTCCTGAAAAGTGGTCATGAACACTGTGAACATGTTAATACTCCTCAATTTAAATGATAAACCCGCCTAACCAAATAGGAACTGTTGTTGGAAATAAATTAAATTAAATTAACGCTTATTTAACCGACAGCATTGGTCATTAAGCAGTTAATCATTCACATCCCAGTTGTTATAGAATAACAACTGTTATAGAATAAGCTTTAAAAATGTTCTCTACAATCATCTCATTTACAAAAATGGTTCTTTAAAGAACGATCCATTTAAAATTTTGGGAAACAGAAGTGGTTCTTCTATGGTATCAACCTAAAGAAGGGTTTTTTGTCACCTTTATTTTTAAGAATGTATATTAACAAAAATCTAAATGTTTTACTGTTTGCATTTGTCTAAATGCAAGCCTGCTTGACTTATTGCAGTGTCCAGACAGCATTTTTCTCTATCTAATGGCAAACAACACAAACTAACAAGCTTCATTACAACTTAAAGAACGAAAGAGACGGTCACCATGTCCATGAGTCTGTGCTTTCTCTCTTCACCAGAACCATTGTGACTCTTCCCCTTCCTGTTGAACACATAATGAGCACAAAACACACCGATCATCTAGAGCATCCATCCAGTGTTATCAGTCCCTAAACAAACAGATTGATTTCAGAAATGACTGCAGGCTTTTAGAGGGTAAGTAGTGAGTAGATGATTAGCAATGTGGATTAGAAGCCTCTGACTTTCTAGACAAGAATGGGATTCAGGCCAAGTCTTCTGCTTAATCACGTAGCGTAATGCAGTCGGCTTCAATGAGGCCATTAGTGAAGAGGCCTAATATGTCATGATTATTTGAAAGCAATTACAGATTATATTCAGTACACAAGGGCAAGACTCAGTCAACGAGTGAAATGGGTCTCATATCACCACAGGAATTCCAGTAGCTCACAAAACGGAGTCGTGCACAGACCCTGATGTTGACTACACACCCATTGCCTCCTCATACTCTCTGTGGAACTTTCTGGAGCATTTCTTTATTTCTTTGCCTAAGTGTGAGAGTGTCTTCGAGCAGAAATATGTTTACTCTCGTCGGGAAAACATCAGTCAGCTGTCACCTCCGAATTCCCCCGCACCGATTAGATAAGACCGCAGGACGTGCGGGGAAAGCTCTAGATTTTAAAGTCTAGACATGAAAAGACTCCTCTTCTCAGATGACTTACTGCGGGCGGAGATGCGCATACATTTTTCATTCGATAGTACAGTATGATAAATTCTAGAGTTCTGTGCTGTATTCAAGCATTATACTCAACATGTAGCACAGAGTTTGTTTGATATGCTATCTATTCTTTAAATTGCAAATCTCACAGAATTCATACTATCAAAGTTATCATTATGGGTTTACCTCTGAAAAAGAGAAAAAAAGTGTTTCTTAAGACCACTAAGAGCACAAAAATATTATTCAAGGACTATTTTTTCATACGGTAATTTTTTCTCATTTCATGGTAATAGGTTCACAGATACCCTTGATATTGCTATATATATATATATATATATATATATACATATATATTACTCTGAGATCTACAACAGTGAGAAATGATGGCTGAAAGTCATAACTAATACATATAAAAGAGAGGGACATGGAGAGAAAAACATAATCACTTGTGTTTGAGGATCACTACTACTGCCAAAATGATGTTCCCTTTCAGAGCTCCACAGCCTGTCAACACATCTATTATTCACAAATACTTTCAAAGACATTTAGACTCAAGTTCTCTCTAAGCCCTGAATATTAGCTGAGAGTGTGTCTCTGACATGAAATTGAACCTTTCTCTTTATTTTCCTCTTATTGAACTATATTTTGTCCACATAACAACCAGTGATAAGGGTGGACTAAATTCCTGTATAAGTACAGCAAAGTCATGGGTCATGAAATGAATATCTAGCAGATAAGCAATACCAGTAGAGGATCTGTGGATTACTAAAAGCTATGATTTAAGAAAAATCGAATTTACACAATTTTCCTACCCTAAATGTAGTCAACCAGCCATGTTCGGTGTTCAAAGTTTGCTTCTATAGTTCTGCACAGGAGCTAGGCTAATGTAGCTAACATGTAATTAGAGATGTTATAAGAAATAAGACAGGTCACTGGTTAAAATATGATTGGCTAAGCTCGTAACACTCAACATAGCATCTGTTTGCGGTAACTTGACCTTCCTTTTTAAATATTTCGGTGTCTCCTCATCCAAAAGGGATAGTGTTTGGTATTGTATGGCTGGGAATAGCTTCCCAGCGGTGTTGCAAAGATGGCCGCCGAGTGAACAGACTTTCCTATAAGGACTTTGAAGCAATAGAAGCTTATACTTCACCAACTAGCATTGTTCAAAGCAGAGATGTTAACTGAGTCACATGTTGACTGAGTCATGACTTGATTCAGAATCACCCTTAAAAGACTCATGACTCAAATTTCAGCCTGAGATAAAAACATAAAAAAAAGATTAAATTAGGCCAACATTTCTGCATTTACTGCAATTTCATTCTCCCACAGCTCACACCCACATAGCAAGAATATACTGGCATGCGGGCTCGATCAGGTCGGCACCCCGCTGACTGTAGACCACTGCTGGTCCACTCCTGTACCAACCAGTTTTACTGTCCTGCATACAAGGTCTAACTAGTTTTTATTCTCCTCAAACAGATTGTAGATGCACATAGTCTCTTATTTAGGAAAATAATTTAAGACAAATACTACAAAGAACTGAGGGAGAAAAAATCCTATTCCTCATATAAAATGATGCTGAACATGTGCTGACACTGTGCTAGATTAAAATTATTTACTACACTAATTTACATAAGATACCTAAAGAAAGAACTGGAAGACAAATAAGTAAATTGGACTGTGAGGGTAAAATGAGCAATGAAAAGCAGCATTTTGTCTAATACTCTGCTTAACCACCAGTGGGCTGCCCAGAAAACGCTGAGCAAAAAAGCCAGTGGACCACCAGCTTTGCTGTCAGCAGGTCAACAGTGGCCAGCTATCTGCTTGCTATGTGAACAGCAGCATCAGGTTAAATACAACTTCAAATAACAAGCCTTTCCTTTTAGAAAAAACCTTAAGTCTTAAGGACAGAATTAAGCACTACATGCAGTAAATGCAGTGTTAAAGGAAAGAGGCAAAGCAACTTGAAATGGTTGTCTACAACGTAGTTTGGATAGCAAGTTGCTAGTTAGCGCACTAGCTACTATTGCTAATGTTGTCAGCCAATCTGTCTGAAATTTTAGCAAATTACAGATCATATTTCTTTAAGAACTAGTTTCAACTGGATTAGTTATTGCGCTAGCTTATGTGCTATATAAACTACAGACTAACCAACCCAAGTTTCCTTTAAACACCGAATACTGAAGGCTTTTCTATAATGAAAGCCTTTTTAGTTGAAGCCATGTTGAACCTGACAGGTTTTTAATAAGAGTTTAAAAGTATTTTTGTAAAGTGAACCACCTACAGCTTAAAACAAAACTAAAATTGCCCAAAGACTTGAGACTCAAACTCACATGAAACAGTTTGTGAACACTGCTACTTCAAACTGTGTTGAGCTGTTAAGTAATTTCAAGTAGACCTGGTATAGACCTAGTACAGCAATTTGTACAAGAGAACACAATGTGTTTTTAGCCACATGTGTGATGACCAAGGCACAGATTGCACAGTGCTAACTAGAGTACATAAGCTACCATAACTTCTTAGCCACAGCCTCGTAGCTTCAGTGCACAACTAAAGAAGCAAACTTCACACACAAAACACATAGATAGCAAACATATATTGGTATGCTAGCTTGATAAAGTCAGCATCCCACTGGTCAACAACTGGTCCACCCTCGGACCACCCAGATTATTGTCCTGCATACAGGACTAACTAGTTTTTAATCTCCTCAAACATATTTTAAATGAACATAATCTTTTATTTTGGAAAATAAACTTAGACAAATATTACACACAACTAAAAGAAAAAAATAATGACTAGGCCTTTTATTAAAAACATTACTGTGCTAAGTTACAGCTGTATAACCTGCTGTATTTATGATATTGCTATTATAATTATTTACTTATTTACAAAGGATAACGAAAGAAAGAAATGAAAACAAAAATAAATTAGAAAAGAAAAAGCAGAGTGGAAAAACAAGTGATTATAAGTTGCATTTTGTCCTAATAATCTGCTTAATCACCAGCGGGCCGCAATGAAAACGCTGAACAAAATGCCAGTGGGCCACCAGCTTAGCCGTCAGCGGGTCAGCAGTGGCCTGCTATCCTCTTGCTATCTTGACTGATCAACTACATTTGGGGGAAAAGGGAAATGATGTAAATTAGGTTTTTTTTGTCAAGTGACTTCTTTAGGAGTGTGTGTGTGTGCCAGAGTCTGTGGCCTGTGGCAGTGTTTCTGCTCCTGTGTGTGGATGCCTGTGTTCAGTGTGTTGGGAATGTTCTCCTGCCACTCACCTCTGGCAGCCCACACACAGCACAACGATGAGGATGGTGACGACGAAAGCCGAGGCAGCGGCGATGGCCCCGAGCAGCAACACCTTGCCGTAGGGGGGAGCAGTGAAGTTCACCCCGTCCTGCATCGAGGCCATGTGAGAGTGTTCACACACGCTGGCTCGTTCGCTCCCACCGGCTCTCTCCTACGCACACACTCTGTACAACACACTCTCCACAGGATCTGAGGGACAGAGAGGGGAGAAAGGTTGCAGTTAAGTTCTACTTTGTTGCACTCTCTCTACACCCTTAAGATAGGAGATTCTACAGGGGTTCTCTAAGGTGATGATTATACACAGAACTGAGATAGCACAATAACACTTTTTCCTTTCAGATATGGATACAGATACTGATACTGAAACAGAGTATCGGCTGATAACGATATCAGTCTACTCCTCCTTTAGAACTACTCAGCTTTAAAATGAACTTTTTTAATTGAAGCAGTTTACTTAAGATGAGCTTCTAAAAGTAGACTATCAATTACTCAAAACACTCTACTACCCCACATGAAGAACTACACAGCTAACATCATCACATCACACAATATATGTGCTATTTCAGGCTAGATTTGTCTACAATGCAAATATAGCTGTTTTCTTTACCAGACAAAATGTCCAGTGAATCTACATGTGTTTTCACGGTTTTATATGTAATGTTGATTATGGTACAATGGTGGTTGACAAAATATGTTTTCTTTAGGAATTATTTTGCCTCACAACATGTATGTATATCTCCACCCGGAATGGAATTTAAAATGACATTTTAGGCCAAAACAAAAAATCAAAACTGTTGTAAAACAATGTCTCAGGCATCAGGCAGCATATTCATAAACATAACACGTAATAAGTTTCTTTGAGGTAACTCTTTGACCTTTTAACTTACAATCAGAAGTCACACACACACACATACACACACACACACACACACACACAGACACACATCATCTAAACCGCTTATCCTTCTGGGTTGTGGTGGGGTGCTGGAGCCTATCCCAGCTGTCATTGGGCGGAAGGCAGGATACACCCTGGACAGGTCGCCAGTCCATCACAGCAATCAGAAGTCAGATTAATTTAAAAATTTAAGACCAAAACATTTTTACAGTGTAGAGCAAAAAAGGGTCACAGAACCTTTTTTGGTACTATGTGGAACCCTTTTTGCTAAAAGTGAGTTAGCCCAAATGTCAACACTTACACAAATAAATGATGAGTCTCTGCAGGACTCTCTCTCTCTGTCTCTCTCTCCCCTTCCCTGAAGCCCTGCGTTATGCTGTGTGAATGAAACGCGAGAGCGTGTGAGAGAAGAGGAAGCCCCAGCTCCATCTATCTCCATTTCTCTCACTCTCACTCTGTCATTTTCGCCCCATTGACTGTCACTCAGCCCTCGGCGCGCACTATTATCCTCAGCTGCCTCCGTTCGGGGGGCATTTTTGATCTTTTCACGCTGACAGATTCACAAGCATCAGGCACTAAACCTGTCCATGGCTAGAAGTGCTTCTCTTGCTAGGATCAAGCAAAGGCAATGGCATGCATGCCTTAATGTATTCTTATCAGATCCTACACTGAACCTGTTTGTTTGGGTAAGATAACAGAAGAATTATTGCTGCTAATTCAGGCAAGCTATACTGCTTGAACTATTCATGTCATGAAGCAACACATCAATAAATAGAGATTTAATAAAAGAGGAAAATGAAAAGCAACCAGGTGCAATTTGAGAATGAGAAAGCTTTATTTACATATATAAGTCTACAACTTTCTGAAACGATGCCACAGCTTTGCTCCTAGGGTCACCATTTATCACAGTATCAGCTGACACTGTGGACCCATGACTTTCCACTCCAATCAAAATTCAGCGCAGTTTCAAACCAGGCAGTGATATTTATTCCTCAAAATAAAAAGCAGTGACACTATTAAAGACCATTTAAAACAACCTTGTAAACTACGTTACTATCAGTTCCAGACCACTGAACGTCTGTGTCCATTTCTACTAATGTAATAAATGATATTTTATTGAAAAATAACCAACTTAATGACTGTTTTGACTGGATATAAAAATAAACAAAGGGCGCACTCTGACTTGTGCACAGTACTGAACCTGGACATATGTATCCATTACTGTAAGGCTGCACGATATGGACGATGTGGTTATTGTGATTATACAGCTTCATATCGTGACTACAATATGCCTTATATTGGAAAACCGTTTATTTAACATGATTACCAACTGGCTTTTGTTATTATTTATGTTTGCTGAATCATGTGGATCCACTGGTTAATCAGATCACTCACAGAAATTCACCTGGAATGTACGAGGTTGGTCAAGATGCTCACAAAAAACTGGAGGGCTCATTTGCATATCACAACTATCTGCGATATCAATATTGCAAAGGCCAGTATTGTGATAACTGCTATGTTGTGTAATAGGGTGGATGATATGAACTCAAATCTGTACAAAAGCAGTATCATACCACAGTATACAAAAAACTAATTAAAATATTAATAATAGCTAATAGTATATTGCTAATATATTGGTATTATAGTTATATTAATAGCAAATCAACAACAATAATATTTATTATTATTTTTGTTATTATTATTATTTTCATAAATAATTACAATTAATTATTATTATCCATTATTATTCTTATTAATTCTATCCAGACAGCCAAAGCTAATAAATAATATGATACTACAGTTTACAACTGAAAAGTTTTCTTGTCTTTATTATGTAAAGATAAAGAAAAACAGATGTTTTATATTGTAAACCATTGCCATTTACATAGCCATTCAAAATATATACATATATACAACATACATTAGGGGTGTGGGAAAAAATCGATTCTTAGATGCATCGCGATGCGGACGTGAACGATTCTGAATCGATTCACAAACGTCAGAAATCGATTTTCTAAATATTTAATTTATAACGTAATGTTGACGGAACGCAAAGGGCGGAACTTTAAAGTGGGTAAATGCAGCGCCCGGACACCCCGTGAAACGCACATAACAAACACAACTGGATGAGCGAGAAATCCGACCGGCACCCTCTGCATTAAAAGCCAGGTTAGATCAGGAGTCACAACACAAATCATAAGAAGAGCCATTTTGTCCTTTCAACAAAAATCAAACCACCTTGGGAGCCACAGCATTTTATGTCCAGTATGTGTTAAGGTCCTAGTTTAGGCTAAAAAATATAAACGAAAATGCGGACTTACTCTGCTCTGCTCTCTCAAAAGTTGAATAGTTTCTTGTAAAATGTCTCTCAGCGTTCGACTGTTTTACAAGGCTGAAGTCGCTTCTCACTCGCCAGCTTCTTGCTGAACTTTCCCATTCCACCTTAAATTCTGACTGAGGCCCAGAATGTAAATACAGCACCATTTAAGGTGGAACGGGAAAATTCGAAAGAGAAGCGACTTCATCTTCACAACTTTTTAGTGTTTGACAGTCTCTCGTTGCAGATTTAACGTACCAGGAAACCAAGTGCGCTGCTTATAAATGCGAATAAGTCTGTTCATCTCCAAATGTTCGTCTGTCTTTCTCTTTTCCTTTTTCATTCGCTACTAGCCAGGCGAAACCTCGTTGCTATGTGACCTGCAGTCTGCATGCCCATTCTCAGTCGTTGAGAAACATCACTTCCATTTGTTTTATTAATAAAAGATATTGGACATAAACGTATTATGGATCATTACAAATACTTTGCTTTAAAACTACCAAGTCCTCAGACAGTAAGAAAATAGAAATCCTGTATAGAAAAAAAAGATGCATCGATAATCATTTTATAATCGCATCGCAGCCCTCTGACTCTTAATCAAATCGAATTGTGAGGTGCCTAGAGATTCCCACCCCTAACATACATACAGTACAAGTCATCACATTAAGTGAAAGACTGTTGCCTATATCTGTGAGTGAGACTGTGCCATCTACAGTGAAAACAGCCGTAATGCCCATTCCTCCCCCCTTTACCCTCCTTACAGTTACGTAGACTCCAATGCCTCTGGGGTAGCCGTGACCCAGACACACAACCCCCAACTCTCCACCCACGCCTCCATCTCATCCCCCCATCCACACCGTCTCCTCCAGCCCCACAACCACTCCCTCGCTGCACAAGGGCCACCTTCTCAATAGGGACACTGCAGGGACGTTGACAGGATACATAAATGCTCACTGAAATGAACTAACAGCAAAACAAGTGTCTAGTGTATACTCGTCCATTCACTGCCAGCACCGCTATCCTCCTATTCTCCTGTTAGCCTATACAACATCTTCTGTCCTTTACATGCCAGCTGGAGATGTGAATGAACATTCCTGAATGAGATTCCCACCCTGAATGGGTCATTTGCTTCCCACTTCCATGTACAGGCTTTTTATTCATGATTATTTGCCTCCACATTGCCCTCAGTGATAGCAGCAATAATAGCTATATGAATATTAGGAAATATCATATGACAGGCCTTGACTTAAAATGATATGGAGCGTGTGTATCTGTGTGTGTGTCTCTGTGTGTGGGAGGAAGGGGGATGCTTGCTTTGTGTGTCTGTCTGCCTGTTTGTTTATTGATCATGGTCTAATTTGGCAGCGGGTGGATGCTGAAATCAAAAACGAGTGTGTTTTAATCATTTGGCTCGTGATTGGTGTAGCATCAAAGGGAGCTGTGAGTCATGATGAGGGCTAAAAATATTTCCGTACACAGGCAAGCTCCGGCGCGCCAAGATGTCAAAAAACGTGGCAGGAAAACGAGAGGATGCAAGGAAATTTTTTCAATTTTGTCGTGCTCCCCTCCTCCCCAACCTCTTTTTTGTCTCTCGCTCGTTCTCAGGGGGGAAGAAGCCCTTGTTAGTGTGATGTGGTTTTCACAGGCGAGTAAACACACCCAAGACTTGGATTCCGTCTCAAACGCTGCAGGCGCCGTCGGCACCTACGCTGAACTCTGAAAGAATTTGAATCAGTGCTGCAACACACCACATTGTTAACATACTGATCCACAAAGGACCTACGGCCTGCTCTTCTACGGACAAAACGTCTCTTGCATGCTAACTTCAACTTCTAGAACAAACAAAACTGAGCCCAGAAATTAGATGCTCTAATACATCAACTTAATGAAGTTCTCTAAAACGTCTTTCACTACCCTTCAAACAGATGCTCAACTTTCTATAGCCTGCATCTACAATCAGCAGCCACTTTATTAAAAACACCATCTGTTGCCTTGTGTTAGATATCCTCTAACTCTTGATCAATGGTCAGTTTCTAATCACTATATTTCTGGTTACTGAACCACTAACAACCTCACAGTGACATTAACACCTGTTACAGAAGCAGCTGCTTCTTCAGATAAGCTTATGAGCTAACAAAGCTTACAAGTGTCACGTTGGATGCTAATGAGGACTTGTCTTTAACATGAGTTCTCTCAGTGGACCTAGCTAACATCAAGAAGTTAGCGATAAAGCCATGCTATCTCAGTCTTCTGAGCCACGTCCTTAACAAGGCGTCCTTAGCAACGTGCTCATGTTCAGGCACTCACGTTTTGGAGTGACAAAGTATAACATAACATACTCACGCAAATATAAGCAAAAACATCACATTTCACCAAATTGTTAGACTGTATATTTCCTCCACCTTCCCATGATGAAGCGTAACGAATATACGAATAGTGATTAGCATCATCATTCAAGACTGACAAGAGTGATTCCCATCCTGAAGAAGCCAATGCTTGACAGCTCTGATGTCAACAGCTACAGACCAGTATCACTCCTCTCTTTCCTCTCACAAATTCTTGGACATGCAGTCTATAATCAACTGTCTCTCTTTCTCACTCAGAACCAGCTCCAGGACCCCAACCAGTCTGGCTTCTAACCAGTGCACTCAACAAAAACTGCCCTCATAGCAGCGACTGAGAAGCTCCAAGCAGCAAGATCAGCCAAACTGTCATCTGTTCTGATTCTCCTTGACCTCTCTGCAGCTTTTGACAGTGTCAACCACACAATCTTTCTGTCCGTCCTCACCAACCTTGGAATCACTGCCTCCACGTGGAAGTGGTTTAAGCCCTATCTGGAGGGGCGCTCTTATCAGGTAACATGGAGAGGGTCCACATCCACTCCATGCAGGCTCTCCACTAGTGTCCCACAAGGCTCGGTGCTGGGGCCTCTTCTCTTTTCACTTTACACTCGTACTCTGGGTGATGTACTATCCACTCATGGTTTTTCTTACCACTGCTATGCTGATGACACCCAACTAATGGTGACACTCTGATACTCAGGTTTCCAGTCGCATCTCGGAATGTCTGACTGACATCTCTTTATGGATGACAGCTCACCACCTGAAGTTCAATCCTAGCAAGACTGAGCTGCTGTTCTTCCGTGGAACTACAGTTCCTCACCATGATCTTGCCATCTCATTCGAGAACTCTTTGATTGATTGGTCTGAAGATGCAAGAATCTTGGTGTGATTCTGGGTGGCTGGTTATTGTTCTCAGCTCATATTGCGAACCTGACTCTGTCATGCATGTTTCTCCTGTACAACATCCAGCAGATTCGACCCTTTCTCACTTGAGAGGCCACCCAGGTGCTAGTTCAGTTTCTCATCATCTTGAGGCTTGACTACTGCAACTCACTCTTGGCTGGTCTTCCTCTGTGGGCCATCAGGCCCCTGCAACTCATCCAGAATGCAGCAGCATGGGTTGTCTTGAATCTTCCTAAGTTCAGTCACGTCACTCCACTGCTGCGCTTCCTTCACTGGCTTCCTGTAGCTAAACGCATCAGTTTTAAAAACCCTGATGCTTGCCTACAAAGCCAAAAATGGACCAGCCCCTCCCTACCTAATGGCAATGGTCAAAACTCGAACCATACCTACAGCCCTTTGAGCTTCAAGTATGGCTCAGCTTGACCCGCCATCCTTCAAGACACCTGGAAGACAAGCATCAAGACTTTTCTCTGTCCTGGGACCCAGGTGGTGGAACGAACTCCCATGTAATGGTCAACAGTGGCCCTGTGTTTGGTAACTGACCAATAATTAATGGGGGGTGACAAATGAGGGTGGCTTACAAACTATGCATGACAACAGATCTACTATGTACCTATCAATTGTGAGTACACAACACGCTAGGTCCAAGCAGCCAGTTTGTTTCCAAAGAAAGGCACATAACATACTTGATTATGGAACAACTATACGCTTCTGTGCATGTGCCTCTTTGAAATCTCACCACAGTTTCAATTACTGCAATCCTGGACCTGCTACCATAAATATCACCCAAATGCCTCTTGCCATCTGTGTTTCTCTTGAAAACACGCAACACTCTCCCACTCCTTCAGTTTCAGGGTTTCCCCCTCCCCCCAATGCAGACATAAAACACTTTCTTTAATTTTTTTGCTATAATGTGGGATTTCCACTGTGGCTAAACCAGCACAGGGAGCACATGTCTATTTTGAACGGTGAGCTCAGCCTTCTACCACTGTTGCTTATCTCTGTTACTAACTCTTTCAGTAGCTCATGTGCTCCTATGGGGATGCACATTATTCCTCTTTAATTACGGAACTCCAAAACAAAGTGTTCTTTCTTAGCTTTTCTGCATTTCCACAGTACTTTGCAGTACACATACAGAGCTTCTGTGCCAGGTGTCCACAGGCAGTAAAAGTGCTGCTAATGATGCTATCAAAAAGATCTTTATGGATATTATAATTATGTAGTATGAATCCAATATACTATCACTGGAGTGAACTGATTCAGTCGTTATATATTTATATGTATAAGTATTTCTCTGCTGAACAGGAAAGTACTAGTATTTCCATAAGACACAGTAGTTGATAAGCAGTGGCTGTACATTCCTATTCCAGGTTGGGGGAGGAGGTACGAGTTAACTGCTTGCAGATAAATGATTTTTAAAAATGTTTGCATAATTAAATGTTTAAAAAAAGTAAACAGAGTCATTCAGAGTGGTTTAATGTGACATGCCCCATTCTAAAGAAACTTTCAGAACTGTGGGGAACCAGGAACCAGATGTCTGAAGCATTTTAAGCAACACTATGTAGGATTTGGAGATTTGGAGACCTCTCTGGTAAAAATATGCAATTGCATGCAACGGCTGAAGAACATTTTGAATCTGACTTTTGCAAGTGTGTTAAAAGAGCATTCGAAAAAAGACACTTGGTAAAGGACGTGTCTTCTGAGGATGTGAGTGAATTATTTCATATTCATCATATCTTCATCAGTATAATACCCAATTATCTCCCCAATTTAGTCGTTGCCAATTCCACCCGCTAGTTAGGACTCCCCCAATCACACGATACTATCAACGCTAGGAGGGTGAAGGCTAACACAGGCTTCCTCCAAGACCTGTGAAACCAGCCACCGCTTCTTTTCGAACTGCCGCTCACACAACGTCATTGGACAGCCGAACGCGCTCACAGGAAAGCGTCAACCGCCAGATCTGTTACCTCAGCTAACAGACACCTGTGCTGACTAGCATCGCGTTAAGCAATGGGGGAGAAGGAGGGGCCATCCTACCCACCCAGAGAGAGCGAGGCCAATTGTGCTCTCTTGGACTCCTGGCTACGGATGGCTGTAGCATCACCAGGGATCGAACTCGCGATCTCCTGATGATAGGGCCAACACTTAGACGGTTGAGCCACTCGGGAGCCCCATCAGTATAATGTTGATTTTGCATTTAAGTCCTAAGCATCAAGTCAGACCTTCTCTTTGAGCCTGTATGGCAAAACATAAAGACATATTACGTGGTCCAAAAAACCCCCGCCAAATCCGTCCTGGTACCTCTGACTTTTAAAGGATCATTTCAGGCTTTACAGCATGACTCACAGCAGCGCATGCACACCATATTTTAGCATGTTATTTTTTCTCCATACTCAGCAATGCTAAATAAAAAAAAATTAAATAGTGCTGCTTTAATGCCTTATTACATAAAATGTTTGTGAATACACTGCCTGACACTTTTATGATAGCTACGATAAAGGTTTTGGCCTAAAACGTAATTTTTTCACCCAATTCATGGTGGAGGGGTATGAGGCAAAATAGTCCCCAGTGCAAACATATTTTGACAGCTGGTTTCTATCACTACTACTGTAAAGAAATCTGAGGCTGTGTTCAGACTGCAGGAGCGGATTTCAAACGCAGATGCAGGTGAGATGGAGGTGCATCATCTTGCCCTCCAAACTCTTCACAATTCTCAGGCATAAGCATGACTCTTTGACACTCTTCTTGAACCCCAGCACTTCCAACACTCTGGATTTGACATAGTCATTGTTTGTTGCATTGCAAATGACGCAAAAGACTTGGCCGCTCAGACCGAGATTTGTAAAAATCCTGTTGGAATTGCATTTCAAACTACTTCCAAATGTGGTTTGGATATGATTGGCAAAAATTGGATTTCATGCAGTTTTTTGCTGTCCAGACTTACAAAAATCAATCTGGCTACAATCCGGATAAATCAGACTTGGGCTGGCAGTCTGAACAAGGCCTGAGTCTCTCACTCGCAAAGCGACATACAACAATGTCAAATCCAGACTGATGGAAGTGCTCATATCCAAGAAGAGCGCAAAAGATATGCCAGAGAATTTTGAAGAGTCCTGAGGGTGAGATGAGACACTACCATCTCACTTGCATCTGCACTTAAAATCCGCATCACCATTGTAGCTATGTAGTTACCGACACCTACGTAGTTTCCACAGCAACCCATGCAGATAAGTTGGTGATGTCTGGACACACAAATCTGATATGATCACTTCCAAATAAGATTGCGGACAGTCACTTCAAAAGATCTGATTTGAGAAACAAATCTGATTTGCCTGCAGTCTGGACACAGTCATAGTTTCTCCACAATGAACAATTTTAAAACACTCTGGATGAGTTTACATCTCAACCACTGAATTATGCAGAGGTTTTAATAATTAGGATTTGGAACTGGCTTGTTTTCCAAGTTGCACTGGAATGTTTGATAAGTGGAACTGTAGATATTGTTCATATATTGTAAACTGTATATAATGAAAATGCACACACCACGTGCTTTCTGATTGTATTAATGCACCATGTTGGTTGGATTCATCTGCATAAAGTTCTACTTTTTAAATGCGCTACATCTCCCAAACTTTATGTGTCAGTTCCATCATTCACCTTGTAGCTGCTTATGTCAGGACTGACACTTCCAAATAAAAATGAATGAGATCCACTGAGATATGTTGCTGCCTCTCCATGCTTCAAATTAATGCAAGAGAGCCCAGACCCCCAAGACAAAGATCTTGAGATAATTGCATATTGCATGCCTATGATTGTGTGAATGTCTACAAACAAGCTGCATCAGGAACCACTCTACAATGAACACACCATTAGTTTGACCAGATGGAGGCTGAAGTGAGTTTTTGTTGATGGGAATCCAATTTCATGACCATCACTGCTGGTTTCTATCCAACTGCTGGCCATGCAGCCCAGGCATATCCAGCAGTGGACTCAAACTACAAAATAACACTCTCTGGTAATGATTGTGGAGACACAGGAGGCTGCAGACAATCTGCAGGATTACAGCAGGTGCAGATGCCCCTAAGTCGTGTCTCCAGGCCAAGAGTAGTATGTTTTTAGCTCAGAAAATTAAGGTCAGGATTACATTTTAAGAAAAGCTGATGCATCAACCTCCACCAATTATAGTGTCAGCAATGGCTAGCTTCCCTATCTACTAGGTGTTTTAGTATTGTAGGACACATTTCCTCCAGAGCAGTGCCCACTCAAATGCCAGAGTGTAGGCAGTTTTGATCAGTAGCATGTTCTGACTCTGAAAAAGAGACAACTTTTGATCTTTTGGTAGGGAGGGAGGTAATGATTTGTTGGCTGCCTGTGAGGGCACTTTACTCATAGCCTAGGACCAAAACCACCTAGCCTCAGACAAGCTTTACAGAATGTTGGCAAAAATCACATTAAACTTAATGAAAACATGTAGCACACAACTCAAAATATGTATATTTTGAGTCCATTATTAAGATTAAATGAGTATTTGCATGTGAAAGGTCACATTGATATGACAGATCAGTTATAATTTGGGTCTTGTGATATTGAGACTTTTAGGAATAAACCTTTTATTGATACACTGAACAGCAAGTTGAAACTTCAGGAATGCACTGATATGGGCATTGTGGGTCAATGTTGATGTATGTTTCTGGTGATGCTGGTGCTGATAATGATGGTGATACAGAAACATTTATAAGCTGAAATGTAGAAACTGGGATCATACCCATCTGTATTAGACTTACAGAGAAATATAATATTTAGTCACTGACACTCACAACAAACTTATTTTTCACTTTTATACCTTTACTTTGTGTTAAAATATTATAATGAAAAGATCAAGAGAAATGGTACAACAGTACATGCAAAATACTTTAACTTCCATTAAAAGTTAAGACTGTTTCTTCCTTCTCCTGTAAAGTTACCTTTTGGGTGATACATGGTTTTACTCCAACAGCAGCAATTTATTTCTGTTGGATTACAAATGCAGCAAAACAAAACACACATATTTTAGTCCAGTAGCCCAGTGTCACCTATGCATTCTGCTCTTCCAGAAAACAATAATCACATCATCAAATATCCGTTTAAAATATCGTTCAAATCCAAAGGTGGTAAATTCAGGTCCAGAAAGTAAAAACCCTCACCAGGATTTTGTTCTGACTGCCTGGCTCCTCTAGTTAGCTCAAACCATCACCAGGGGTGTCCAGGCATTTGGAGCAAAATCCTGTGGAGAGTTTTACTTTTGGACCCAAATTTATCACCTCTGGTCAAATTTAACATCTGGCCAAAGCTGATATTTTCTAAGCAAATGATTTGATAACTGATATGATTCTGATATTATTGTGCATCCCTACTAGCTAACCTTAGCTGTATTTTCATGCTTTCTGTTTTTTGCCCTTTAAGTAACCAATTTCAGCAACGCTACAGGGGCTAGTGATGTATACTACACCATTAACTCACCTTCACTCTTCTTTGAGCAACGCCATAGAAAAACTATGGTTTGTTTGTCAATTGTAAATGCGATGTGTGAGCTTGAAGAACCTTTTTAAAACTTGAAGAACCACTGCCCAATTTCTCAGAAGAACCCATAAAGTGGAACTTTCACATAAACTGGTACAGAACTTTCACATTATGTGAAGGTTCCTTTAACCTTCAAAAGGGGTCAGAGTCACAAATCTCAATTTCAAACATGGTTCTTTAAGGAACACAAAAAAAGTACCCGATCTATCCCAAAAGTATAAACTTTCATGTGTGTACAAACATTTTACATTTATGCATTTAGACAAACATGTATGCTACAATTTCTCATTTGATTGAGCGGAATTTTAGCCAAAATTCTACAAAGCTTGTCCAATCTCGCAACAGTCACTAAGAAGAATGCATTTATGCATTTGTGGGCGGAGCAACATACAGATAGATCAATATGTATATTGACTGGCCACAATGTAGAATTATTTGGGGGGGCCTTCTTCTCAGCTTTGGTCAGAATGGTGCAGTGGGTGAAGGTGCTGCTCCACACATTTGAAAACGTCATTCAGAGATGGCTTTCAAAGTGGCCCTTAAACAGACTGTAGCAGTTGACCGCATGCACAGATGCATCCAATTGCTGCCTCCTCTATGGCCCTGCCGATCCCTATAATCTCTCACTCTCGCTCTTTCTCGCCCAGGCAGACAGAATTGCGGCACTGCCTCTCTTGCCAAGCCCACCGCCTGACCAATTCCTCCTTTTCCTCAGCTTTTCCTCCTCCCTCACTCAGTCTGTCTCTAACCCTATGTCTCTCACTCACTCTGTCTAACGCTCTCTCTCTTTCTCTAATAGGAGTGACACCTTGCCACTGCAGAGCAATCTCCAGGCCCTCTCTAAAGTCTGCCAATCTCATGCTGTGCACACAGAACTCTGATAACCCCTCCACACTAGCCCACCTAGCCTACCGTCCTCTACACTAACAGAGCCTTGTCCAGCAGCCATAACACATATACCTGGGGCTCTGATATAAAGCTCTAATCCCCAAGCTCACACCTCCGCTGTATCGGAACAGGGTTCAAATATGCCTTCAGACGGAGCATGGCCTCAGAGAAGAGGATAAAGAATGCAAAAGGAAAGTCAGATTCAGTGCCTCTAGTCACAAGATCATCTGCTGTTGGCAGATGGGACTTTATTATTTCCACAGCACTTCTCTGGAAGCTGGCTGTAGTAGGCCTACTGTACTGCCTGATAGCCTAATTAACCAGCAAACAGCCATCTCCCCCTACAGCTTAATTGCACGGTCACGGTTGGGAACGAACCAGAAGCTTGTCCCTGCTGTGCTGTCTCCATCTCTACTTTTAGGTTTCGCTTGCAGGCCTCAAAAAAGAAAAAAACCTGACTAATGCATTCAAGCAAGACAGGACATTTTCATGTTTAATTAGTAAAAAAAAAAACAGCAAAATATGAGCAATTATTTAAGCAACACGGATCGTTCCTCTCAAATTATAATCACGTTATCTTTAATTCATGTGATGACACAGCATTACTGGAGACAGCTGATTCAGATCCTGTGAAGAAGCGCCACTGCCTTTGAGGCAAAGGAGAAAGCTTTGTGTATTAAAAAATACACATTAGATTCAAAAATACAACTGTGAGCATAAATGCATGCAAAGCTGCAACCAATGAATTTGACTGTCATAATGTAGTGGCTGTTTAGTCATAATGTATTGGCTGTTTTCTACAGACTGTCATTAGGATGCTCTTAACTGAAGGGAAGAAGCTTTCATATTCTGCATATTTCTACAGCAGAAGTGGGCAATATGACAGGTTCTACTCTTTTGGAACAGCTTTAAACTAAATGTTGCAACATTGCTGTGAGGATTTGATTGCATTCAGCCACAAGAGCATTACTGAGGTCAGATACTGATGTTGGATGATTAGTTCTGGATCACAAGCGCCACCTTAACTCTTTCCAAAGGTACTGGATGGTGTGCCACTGCCCCCAATGCTGGAGGATGTGGCATAACTGGGGAGCCTCTAGCTGACGTCTGCCATTAGGCACGGCTCATGTGTGTCTGCTCCAGAGCATCCCAATTTACTAAAAATACATTTCTATAAAGATTATAAAAGATCAGTGTGCGCAGTTGAACACCTGCATCAGCAATAGCGGTGGGCGATATGGCCACAACATGAACACCTACCCAATTTTATTGAATAATAAGGATGTTATGAAATGTATTTCTCTGTGATAGTTTTTTTTTGTGGAGCACCAGTACTGTCATCTAAAAAGCCACAGCTCTATGCTGATTTCAGTCGAAATCTGTTTTTTGTTGTTGTTGTTTTCCACACAATACAGTTAACCGGATATCTTATGGATACTCGAATATCAAAATTATTCAGAATGCAGAACACTAATTTTCATGATACCCAATGTGCATCAGGACATGAGGTCTGATAAGTTGGAACAGACAAAAAAGCACCTACAGTTCCATATTTCAAGAAAAAAAATATATATATTAGGGGTGGGAATCTCTAGGCACCTCACGATTCGATTCGATTACGATTCAGAGGGCTGTGATGCGATTATAAAACCATTATCGATGCATCTCGATGCATCTTTTTTTCTATACAGGATTTCTTTTCTCTCACTGTGTGCGGACTTGGTACTTTTAAAGCAAAGTATCTGTAATGATCCATAATGAATATACTTCCAATATCTTTTATTAATAAATCATATGGAAGTGATGTGGCAAGTGAAAGAAGACTCTAATTCACTGCTATTGTTTGGAGCACATAAGTCGCTGCTGCCACTCATCTGTGATAAAATGCGCTGTTAGGGTGACGTAAGATCCAGTGGTAATGGAAGTCCACGCAGCACATTACAGCTATTCTGCTCGTTTTCTTTAGTGATTTTATAACTTCAGTTTTGGTCTAGTTCGTTGTAGAGACGGGAGGGGGGTCCGCTATGTCAGTAAAATATCTATGAGACAGGATGTGTGCAACATTTCGCAACGACAGAGAACTGGCAGATTGCAGGTCACATAGCAACGATGCGTTATTCGCATTAATAAGCACTGCAGTTGTTTCCTGGTACGTTAAATCTGCAACGAGAGACTGTCAAACACAAAAGTTGTGAAGATGAAGTCGTTTCTCTTTCGAATTTTCCCGTTCCACCTGCATTTACATTCGGCGCCTCAGGCCGAATTTAAGGTGGAACGGGAAAATTCTAACAAGAAGCTGGAGAATAAGAAGCGACTTCAGCCTCGGAAAACAGGTGCATGTTGAGAGACATTTTACGAGAAACTGATCTACTTTAGAGGAGAAGTTTTCTGGCGGAGATGGGAGGAAAGCGGCTAAAGCTAAAGCTTAAAGCAGAGCAAAGTAAATCTGTGTTTTCGTTTATATTTTTAACCTAACTTAAACTAGGACATTCGCACATACGGAGACACACTGGACATAAATGTTGTGGCTGCCAAAGTGGTTTGATTTTTGTTGAAAGGACAAAATGGCTCTTCTTATCATTTGGGTTGTGACTCCTGACCTAAGCTGGCTTTTAATGCAGAGGCTGCCGGTCAGATTTCTCACTCATCCATGTGTGTTTTTGTTATGTGCCGCCACAGACTGTCCGGGCGCTGCACTTACCCACTTCCAGGTTCCGCCCTTTGCGTTCCGTCAACATTACGTTATAAATTAATTATTTAGAAAATCGCTTTTTGACGTTTGTGAATCGATTCAGAATCGTTCACGTCCGCATTGCGATGCATCTAAGAATCGATTATTTCCCGCACCCCCAATATATATATATATATATATATATATAATATATATATATATATAATATTACCAAACACTATGCACACAATCATTGTTTTTTATTATGCATAGTGTCCTGCTAATCATCATCAGCTAATCACACTCTATTTGTCATGAAACATGCAGTTGTTTAATGCACTTTAAAGCCGCAGTGTGTAAGATTTAGTGGCATCTAGCGGTGAGGTTGCAGATTGCAGCCAACTGAATAACTCCTTCCTCACCCCTCCCTTTCCAAGCTTGTAGCAGAACCTACGGTGGCCATCATAATTTCACTTCTTTGATGACGAGCATTCACCTTGCTAAATAATTAGTATAATCCTCTATTTGTCAAAATTTGGGTTCCCAAACTTCTTACAACACAAAATCGTTAGCCAGCACTGGCAGCCATTCTTCTTTCTATGTCTTCCAACCAGGTGCTATAGTGCCACCAAATTCAAGCTGCCATTACAACGTAAACCAAAGTTTGGTTTGTCCATTCTGGGCTACTGTAGAAACATGGTAGCCTCTATTGGAAGGGGACCCGCCCATTATGTAGATATGAAGGGCTCACTCTAAGCTAGATCCCCCTAAACCTTACACACTGCATCTTTAAGTAGTGACGATATCCATGACACGCTCAGAAAAGCACCATAATGTGAGATTATTTATTACAATAATGACATAATCACATGGCCTACCCTACTTTATAAGAAAATGAGTGTTATATGAATGAATCCTAGAACACTTGGATATATTAACAGCTTCTTCTGCCATCATCTTAATCTCCTTCCTTTGTCATTCTCCTCTCTTTAGTTATGAATAGACTGAGCTCTAAGCCACTACTTTCGTGCTTTTATGTCAATTGATCTCTGACAGATAGTCGAATTTTCCTAATGCAAGACTGCAAACGCTGCTCCCTGGTGGTCATCATCTGCAACTGAACATGCATCACACATCAAACATTAAATGTGGGCGCTCCCCACAAACCTCCTGGGACCATCAACATGTCCAAACTGCAGAAAATAAGGTCACTAGTGCATGAATAATGTTGCTCATTATGCCGCTGAAATCTCTCTATTTCTATTACTTTCCGTTGTGCAGGAGTAAAAAATCAGATCACGTAACAATGACAGAAGCTTCATCCCCGCTTCAGACACCAACTACCAATTCCCTGCCAATTACTGCCCTGGAGAGACATACAGAGAG
Source organism: Colossoma macropomum (assembly GCF_904425465.1). Lineage (NCBI taxonomy): Eukaryota > Metazoa > Chordata > Actinopteri > Characiformes > Serrasalmidae > Colossoma > Colossoma macropomum. Next base: position 7,417,974 of record NW_023494793.1, on the reverse strand, counting down.
AGAGAGACTGAGAGAGAGAGAGAGAGAGAGAGAGAGAGAGGGTTGGGGGAATGGCATGTTTTAATTACTGTGAAGCCCTAGATTTCAGAGAGAGAGAAAGAAACTGGCACGTCCCCCCCCAAACCCCCGAGACAAGACTTCCTCCCCTCGCTATTTCTCTCCTCTTTCCTCTGCCTTGCTTTTTCTCTTTCCCCCCTTTTCCTCTCTCCCACTCTCTGAATGGGTCCCTCCAGCATCAGAAGCAACGAGTGGGGGAATGCAGACTTCATCTGAAAGGAAAGGAAAAACTGAGCAGTGATAACAGATGAATACACTTCTTAAAACAGACAGCACCGGCCCTGTGCCCTCAACACGACTCCGTAGCAGAGGCTTACAAAGGACCTGCTAGTTAAAGGAGATGGTAAAACTCTTTATGCAAGCTGTTCAATGATTTATTCCAGCACGATCTTTATTTCAGCACAAGTGCAGTGCCTTCACTGGCCCGAAGCTCTGCGTTCTGTTTCAAGGTGCATTTTTTCAGGGCAACAAAACCAGTAGCTGACCTTTTTAATATTTCCACATATATCTATCTTTATTGTTCTGCATAGTATATGTAAGTTTATGTGAAATTATATGTCTTGCTACTGAAATGCTGCAATTTCCCTTCGGGATGAATAAAGTTCTATCTATCTATCTATCTATCTATCTATCTATAAATGTTGCTGTGATGGGACTCTATTTTGATGTAGATTGTAATTCAGGGTGGTGCCTGACTAGTACAAAAATCCTGTCACAGACACTGACACCAATACCAGTTTTACATGCTTGCCAGCTGTCAACTGTAAATTGTCATATATAACTGTCAGAAATTCAAAGGCCTGTCAAATTCAAATGCTTATATTGAAAAGGGCACATATTTAATATATGTTCTGTTATGTAGTCTTCTGTAGTATAGCACCATAACCCTCTACCTCATCAGTTTGACAGAATTCACAATTTTGTACCATTTTCATGTTTTCGTCAATCAGCGTTCTCTCACTACAATACCCAGAATGCATTATACAACTCAATGGTTTATCACTGAGATGCCAATAAATCTATAGAACCTTGATATCAGCCAGTTTTACCAGCCAAACAATATATCCGCCAGGTCCTAATTTAGGGAACCATGCAAAACTGACTGTGAAGTCTGGGTCTTGGGTCTTCCTGAACACTAGTGACAGACATAGGGAAATTCAGTGCCTAAATAAGGAACATTATTCATGGGTTGAGACGATGGCAGCAAGTCTGACATGTTGGTGTTGTGGCAGAGTTCCTGTCCTTGGTCGGGGTCAACCATGTCCAAGCCTGGCTCGTCATGCTTGTGCTGCCCTCACTGCATGATATTACTAATAGACTGCTCAGATCTATGTATCGCACAGTGGTGAATCGCAGTGGCAGACAACAGTCATCAGGCAGATTTGACAGATCTTTCAGGACAACGATGATAAAGACATCCTTCCATTATGTGGATGACTGTTTCTGGAGCGTAGGAGCTTTACAGACAGCTTGTAACTTTGCACTGTTCTTCCATAATTATATTTTCATTGACCCAGCTAATACAATTATTCTCTAAACTAGCATTCAGCTGAAAGCAGTTTAACTCCAGAGACATAACTGAATTTCTTGGCCATTTACTGTCTAAATTAGAACTGCACAATATATTGTTTGGTAATTATGATCGTAATATTCACCTTCACATAGATATTTACATTGATTTTGCATTGCATTGCCTCTGCAGTGATAAGACTGCAACATTCAAAGGAACTCTCTAACAGATTTCTATATTTTTCATTGTGTGCCAAAAACATCCTCGCCAACCTCAGATATTTCAGATGATTTTCTGTGGATTCTTTGATGAAAAAAAAAGACATTCACAATCGAACACACAACAAACTTACATTAATAAATAATGCAGACCTGTCTTATAGAACCATATCAAGGGTTTGTGCTTTTAAAGAGATACTGACATATGTAAATGATTTCTGTTCTGATTGGCTGCCCTGTATTGTGCCTCATTCAAAAAGCAGTCCAGGGTGAAACACTCACATATTACTTCAGTGTGAACTGGGGCTAAACTGTTGTAGGTTGAACAGGCAGATATATGCAAATGTGTTGTTTTTTGTCACATTACAAAAGCAGTGAATTTAAAGCCGTTTGTGCAGATTAGTTTTCATATGGAGTCTGTGTGGGCTTGAGGAATGAGCAGTTTTGAAGCATTAACAGTATTTACATACTACATCAAGCTCTTTTTCCCCAGAGGTATGCCCAGTGATGCTGGGGGTATGTCAAAAAATTTGACATTAATCTTCCTTTAAGTTCATTCCATTAACTACACAAGCACTTCCCTATTACAGACGACACAAACAGCTCTGTCACCCCTGCACTCCACTTATCAACTCCTGAGCAAGACAGGCTCACTGAATTGCTACGAGCAGATCTTTGAATATTGAATTTAATCAAAAGCCAATGGCTGAGTTCTGAGTAGTGCTGCTTAGCGTGTCCTATCCCAGCAAATTGCTCTGTTAAAACATTAATATCCTTTACAACGGTGTACCTATCAATACAGGGATGGCTCTGTTTATGAATCTGCTTTCACACATGGCACAAATGCATTTGTGATGAGATATTTAGAACATTCAGCACATGTTAAACCCATGCTCTAATAGTTAGGTATTTTGCTCATTTATAATAAAGGCTGCATTAGAGTAGAAGGTGCAAGCATTGCATGTTCAGGAGAAACAAATAACAGAGTTAATTCATTACGTTGTTATGTGCAACTGTGTGCATGAATGAATATCTTTTTTCATCCTTTTCTTAGTTGTGTAATTCAGTGCACTTACACGCACTCAATAATCCGATCATAATCTGATTTCTGCAGTTATTTGATTATTCAAATGGTCAATTAAACAGCATACTCTAATTTCTTAGATTGGAGTAATTAAGAAATACAGATTTTAAGAAATAGCTGGATTTTAGCTCAGTAATCAGATTTCTCAGTGCATGTGTACTCTTACTCAGATTTCTTTCGGATTTCTCGGTCTGTGCATGTGCGAAAAAAGACAGCGGTACCGAAAATAACTAAGCAGCGTTGCCGCGAGATGACAGCAGAACACTTTTGGAGCAACACGGAAACCAACTAGATGCACAACAAAATGAAGGATTTAAATATTCTTCATCTTCTAGATGTTGTTCATATTTTCAGGTAAAGTGGCTCAATGTTTATGAAAAAACAGACGTGGCATGAAGTTTGAGTTTTACATTGCATTTACGTCACGTCTTCTTCTATGAGTTTCTTGGCCAGTTGAAGTTTCCCCATTATCTGATTACTTAAGTGCATGCAAATGATCGGATTAATGACAAAATCAGATTTTCTGATACGTGTTTATAGTAGGGGTGTGCATGGGTACTTGAGTAACAGATAACCACTTGAGGTGCTAGTATTCAAATACTGAAATCACTATGCAATTATTCATTCTGTTTCATCACTGAAAAGAAAAAAAATAATTCAGAGAAACTCTGATCTTATGTTTTCACAGGACTGTAAAATGTGGCAAATTTGCAGCTAAGTATGTATATTCTACCACAGCATTTCCAAAAAAGTTGGGACGCTGTGCAAAATGTAAATAAAAACAAAATGCAATGACGTGAAAATCATTTAAACCATATATTTATTTGAAAATAGTACAAAAACAACATATCAAGGTTGAAACTGAGAAATTTTATTGTTTTTTTGAAAAATATATGCCCATTTTGAATTTGATGCCAACAACACGTTCCAAAAAAGTTGGGATAAGGGCAACAAAAGACTGGTAAAGTTGTGCAATGCCAAAAAAACACCTGGTGGTTGATTGGCAACAGGTCAGTAACATGATTAGGTAAAAAAAAAAAGACTGCGTGATCAAGTGCAGTGGAAAACTGCACGATCAAGTGCATCATAGTGCAACAATTCAAGGATAACGTTTCTCAACATAAAACAGCAAAGAACTTTTGCTATTCATCAACTACGGTACATAATAACAATAAAAGATTTTGAGAATCTGGAGAAATCTCTGTATGCAAGGGACAAGGCCAAAAACCAGTATTTGCTGGCTGTGATCTTTGGGACCTCAGGAGGCACTGCATTAAAAATAGACATGATTCTCTAGTGGAAATCACTGCATGGACTCAGGAACACTTCTGAAAAACACTGTCTGTGAAAACAGTTTGTTGCTGCATCCACAAATTCAAGTTAAAACTCTAAAATGCAAAGAAAAAACATACATAAACAGGATCCAGAAACACAACCACCTTCTCTAGGCCCAATCTCATTTAAAATGGGCTAAGGGGAAGTGAAAAAGTGTCCTGTGGTCCAACAAGTCAACATTTGAAATTCTTTTTGGAAATCATGGACGCTGTGTCCTCTGGAATAAAGACCACTCAGCTTGTTATCAGTACACAGTTCAAAAGCCAGTATCCATGATGGTATAGGGTTGCATTAGCGCACATGGCATTAATGGTGAAGGCACCATTAATGTTGAACAATATATACATGTTTTGGCAACATATGCTGCCATCCAGACGATGTCCTTTTCAGGGAAAGCCTTGCTTATTTTAACAAGACAATGCCAAACCACATTATGCAGGTATTACAACAGCATTGCTCCGTATTTAAAGAGTCCGGGTGGTAAACTGACCTGCCTGCAGTCCAGACCTGTCAGCCACTGATAACATTTGCCGCATTAAGAAAAGAAAAATACGACAAAGAAGACCCCGAACTGTTGAGCAGCTGAAATCCTATGTTAAGCAAAAATGGGAAAACATTTCACTTTAAAAACTACAGCGATTGGTCTCCTCAGTTCCCAAACACTTACACAGTGTTATTAAAAGAAGAGGTGATGAAACACGGTGGTAAATAGGCCCCATCCCAACTTTTTTGGAAAGTGTTGTTGGCATCAAATTCAAAATGGGCATATATTTTTCAAAAAACAACAGAATTTCTCAGTTTCAGCCGTCTTTGTAGCATTATCTTTTAATATGGTTTACGTGATTTGCATATCACTGCATTCTATTTTTATGTACATTTTGCACAGCATCCCAACTTTTTTGGAAATGGGGTTGTATTATAATTTGCTACTCCAAAACACAAGCGCCTCAACATGAGCGTGTTGCCAAGGATGAGTTGTTAAGGACGTGGCTGAGAAGGCAGAGATCGTGTGGCTCTATTGCTAAACGGGCTAACTACTCTAGCTGATGTTAGCTTGGTGTAGAAACAGTGAAAAACATTTCTCTGACAAACTAGCTTGTTGGCGTCGAGGAGAAACAACCTTGTGTAAGAAGACAAAAAAGTCCTCACTAGCGTCCAGCATTGTACCAGTTCACTGCAGTTTTTTTCCGTTCGGGGGGGTTAACCAATTAACCATTCATAACCCTTACACACACTGGAATATCAAATGCACATTCTTAGTTTATAGTTGTGATTTAAGTCGACAAACATGGCTTGGGCACTTCCATGGCCTGGAGTGCGAGACGCAATTGGTTTGGGGATAACTGCAGCCTTGCGAGTCCTGCATTGTTTGTTTCTTTGTTTATCCTCTCATCTGCATGTCTGAACTTCCGCTTGCATAACTATATGCACATATCGAAAGCCCATTCCATTTACACTTGTGTTAAATGTGGTCAAGACCCATCTCATATTGACCACTACCTGTGCTGCTGCATTTGAGATTACAAATGAAGAAAGTGATGATGTTCTTACTGTGTACTGTGAAGTAGAGGTGGGTGATATGGCAAAAATATAATACTGCGATACTTCAAGAAATTTTCACGATATACAATAAATCAAAATATTTATTTTTTTAAAGACACCTGATCAGCTGGAACAGGGAAGAAGAACCAGTAGTGCTACATTTACAATCAAAAACTGAACACATTCATTTTTATTCAAAATTTGGTATTTTGTGTTGCACTAAATCCAGTTCAGTGGGAGTTTGCTCCCTACATGCAGTAGGGAGTACTGATGATATTCACAATATGTTCATAAAACCATACTGTATTGTATTGTGATGTAATTTATCACAATAACAATTTATATTGTCATATTGCCCAGGCATACTCTGAAGTCACACCATGTCATAATGTTAGCAACTCACAACCCAAGACAAGTGACAGAAGTACCACTGAATTGTAGACAAATCCACTAGGAAATGAGCACAATGACGTACAGTGGACATGTGTAGACAGCAGGGAAAATCTTTATTTGTGCTAGGCACGCTGCAAATTCATGAGAGATTTCCCTTGTTTTGCCCTTTAACCTTAACCCCAACACATGGCAGAGAGGGAGCACTGACCTTTCTGTAATGGCTGTCAGAATTATGGAACATCTCTCTCTAGGACCCACATACACACACACTCTTACACAAAGCCTCTAATACTGCACGCAAACCAGGACATCAAAACAAGTCCTTCTCTCTGATTCACTCCCTAAGAGAATCTGTAGTGATCAGCTGTGTGCTACAGATGCAGCAGGTAGAGATTAGGTTGAAAAATGTGGGAGTATTCCTTTAAATGGAAAAGGGCTCTTATGGAAAGCATGTGTTATGTTCCATTAGAAGCCAATTTCACCAGTGGAGAAGCAGCAGGTTAACTGAAGTGTGCCATGCTGCTTATCTCCCAGGTACAGGCATGCACAGGCTCTCTCCAATCTTGCAGCAAGATCAGGAGCTCATATTTACACATTATAGCATCACTGATGTGGCAACAGGTAAGCGGGACCGCAGTGCAGGGAGATTTCTTTCTTCCATATATTGCAGAAAAGTTTGAAAATTAAATGCATTCCCTTGCCAACAAGCCTTTCAGATACTCTCTCATGATGCATGATGTGCACATGCTTGGATGCTCCTGTATGTAGAATCTTAATGTCTCTCAAACAGCCAGGGGTTTTTTTCGCTGCTTTCCGCTCACTAGCCACCATCAGGCCTGTAAGGAATAAGAGCTCTCTGACTGTAATTGTAGTGTTGAACGGTCTTGAAGAGCAGAGGGCAGGAATCCATTCATGAATTTGCTCCTGAGGAATGAGGGAATACCCCTGAATGAGTAGACAAAGCGGAAAGTTGCCGGTTCCCACTGGGAGACAGCAGAACAATGCATGTGCATCAGTTCCCCCAAGACCCCACGCTCTTAAAAATAAAGGAGCCAAGAAGCGTTCCTTGGAGCATTGCCACAGAACAGGGCTGCCCAAACTGGGGCCGCAAACGTTCGATGTGGCACATGAGAAGGTTCCTCTACCTACCCCACTCCCTCATCCAACAAGAGAACAGACATATTTTCCTCTTAAAATGTTATTTTTAAAATATTTTAGTAACAAACTATTGTAATAATATGAAACGCATTTTTGAAAACTTGATTGAAACTTGACTAAAATCTACTTTTTAAATATGTTTTGGCTTTTTGGTCCACCACAAACATTGCACTTTGGCCCACCGAACACAAGAACTTTGGGCACCCCTGCTATATAAGAAATACTTTTGGTTTCTTAAAGAACCTTTCAATTGATTCTTTAAAGACCCATCTTTGCCTTGACTAAATGGTGTACAATGATTACATATAAAACCAAGGCAACTCAAATAACTATTTGAATGCTTAAATGGTTCTTTGCATGGTTTAAAGTAACTGCTTTAACTTGAAGAACCTCCACACAATGAGAATGTTCTATACTAATTAAAGGTTTCTCCTAGAAGAGTATATCCATGATAAGAGCATTTATAAACCCTTATTATTAAAAGCTGTGATGTTTTCCTCTTACCCTCCTGCAGAATTGAGACATATTCCTGCTGTTCTTATCTGGACTTTGTACCAGGGAGTGCCTGGTTCCCCTCTGGGATTTGGAATGCGTTGTGTGGGTGAATATTGTGGGGACTAACTGCAAATACATGTTCTGAGCATGGAGTCCACATAGTCTAGCTGGTCCACCAACCTGCTCATATTTCACCTGCTCAAGCACACCTACACTGGCTGAGTTCATCATTTTCCATAACGTTTTCACACGACAGAGTCAGTTTAGCATGACGAAATCCTCAAATTTAGCTTCTTTAAGAAACCAGAGCATCTGGTTTCTCAAGGCATGTTTACTAATAACAGAGTAACCTTCTTCTAACCTTTTAGAAGGGATTCCTTTTTTAAGGTTTGACACTTCATGTATAGACTCCTCTCTCTCATTCACTGCCCTGGTCAAGCTATTCCCCTTTACTCATGGACAGAGGTAGCATGTTTCCTCCAGTCCCCACCAGTCAACTGGAAGTTTATATGATTGAGCAGCTTGGCCCTAATGCTTTCTGAGTCATTTCACACACACTGTCTCCTCTCTCTACTTCAGTTCTCATTATGTGTGGGGGTCTGACTGTTTACTGCTATTTGCAGTGACCAAGTATCCCCAGATTGATAGGAAAACATGACAGAGGCACTCTGTCTAAAATAAGAAACATAACCATTACTACACCTGTTGTAAACATGTCTACTCACCTCCTACAGTGGTGTTAAACTAGTCTCTCGAGCAGTGGTCACCAACCCTGCCCCTGGTGATCTACCTTCCTGCAAAGCTCAGCTCCAACCCTAATAGATGAATCTAATTCTAATAGATCAATTTAATTCACCTGATGAATCTAATTCTTGCCTTCAGATGCCTCCTTGGTTAGCTGGAGGGGGTGTTAGACACAGATTGGAGGTGAAACCTCCAGGAAGGTAGATCTCCAGAAGGAGGCTTGGTGACCACTGCTCTAGAGTGAGATTTCCGATTTAAAGACTAGTAAAACTCCCTTCTGATGATGTATCTTGAAGGAATGTAGGAGGACCTTTAAAAAAACTACAAGGTCTTTGGCCTGATACTCGAGGCCTATTTGAAATGCTTTTGTCACCACAAGCTGGCTAATGCAAAAGGAAGCCAGATAACTAGTATTACCGGTAGGAAACCAAACATTACATCTGTATTTATTAGGCTCTACATCAGTGTCTAAACTGGCAGTCAGGATTTCTTTATTGCTGTGTGGGATTCCCAGTGGTTGTATGATGTATTTGCATAATGCATGCTGGGTATTGTAGTGAGAGAACACTGATGAATGAAAACACAAAAGGGAAATGATGTGAATGCTGTCAAACCAGTGAGGTAGAGGGGTGCACTGCTGTGCTATAGTATATTATGTAACATGACAAATAACATATTAAATTAAATGTAATAAATGCAATAAATAGTTTTAGGCTGGAATGCCTCTTGAACATTTTGATATTGTGGGGTCTTTTGCTGGTGCTGGTTTGTCAAATGAATTCCTTTTTGCAAATAAGGTTAGCCCCTGGATCCAACGATTATTATTAAGTTATTATTCTTGAGACATTTGTTATTCAGAAACCACTATGAAAATGACATGTAATGCATGTAGTCATGAGAGTGAGCAACAGCAGGCTGTACACAGGCTCTTAGGATTTAAGGGGTTAAAGTTCAGGTCTAAGTGCATAAAAATCACTATTTAGCAACAGTAATAGGGAAGTCAAAGGAAAGAACTAAAAATGTGTCTGTGTATAAAAAAGTGTACAAAATCACTTAAAAATCCACACCCAAATTTCACACCACCAACTGTGCCCCCTTTTCAGCTCTGGCCTTACACTGGACCTTCATCCCTAGCAGCTCTAACAGTCTATATGCAGAGGTGGTCTTTGCACTAGGCTAGGGTAGGCAACCGCTTAGGGCCCCCATGAGCCAAGGCCCCAATGAAAATACAGTTTAGATATACTGTACCTGTTGATGTTAAATAAATGAACATTTAAATAAATACTATTGAAAATAGATGCCATTTGCGATTGTAGTTATTATTTTTGGTCATTTCAATGCAGCCCCACCCCCTAGTCATGGTTATGATGGACTATTCCATGCTGTTACGTGACGCAACTGAGTGAAGACAGACTGGTATGAACAAGGCAACTAAGCGATAAGCTACATTATGTAGAGGAGGTGCTTCAGTGTGATTTTCTGGGTGTTAAGTATAGCAGAATTATGCAAAAAGAGGCTTCCAAAGCTAATTTTGCTTTTTTTCATTCAGAACAGAGGCAGCACAGGCTCAGCAGACCGTACATAAGGCTAGCATAAATGTTAGTATAGAGAGCTACAGTGCTGGAGTAATTCCTCAAAAAAGTAATTCAGTGATGTTCCTATACTTCTCTTAAAATGTAATCCTGGAAAAAGTCACCTCATTTCGCATTACTTTACTTTGTTACACTGTACCAAATTGTCTCACTACTAGGGCAGAAAATGTTGCCCGTTTCAAACGTCATTTTCTAAAACAAGCAAAATGATCTGACAACACAGTGAAATAATTTCACTTAATAAAATGACTTTACTAAAACATTCTAGAAATAAGTTAAATAATTGTATAATACTCTTTCAACAATCTCAAAAAGAGATTTATTAGACATATCGACTTGATTTAAACCGCGACCCTATCTGGATTGAGCGGTTAACATAATGACGATGATGATGGCTTATTTTAAGATGACTTCACTTGCCATGGTATAATTTTTTGTCCAAAAACTCAACTAATTTAAACCTGTGCATTCAGGAGGCCTCAGTCCTATCTTCTGTCTAGAGCCCCAGAACACTAAATCCACCCCTGACTGTATGGACTGCAGTCCTGCCAGTCACCTACACCCAACAGGTTAGAGGCAAAAGCAGGGCGGCGCGTGAGCATATCAGCCAAACCTTGCATGCTCTGAGGATGCACCACCACCACACCACCACCACCCCAGAGACTGCCATAAGGTTTAAAAACGCCAGAGAAGGGCATGCATCAGTGCAGGAGTGCCCAGGCTCCACACCATTGTTTCTGCGGCGCTCGCCATTCGTCGCTCGCTCGGCTTCAGACCCACCAATCACGGCGCGCCCAGCGAAAATAAGCAAAGCGGCGCCTGACTACCGCTGCAAAAAAAACACAAGGCAGCTAGAGAATGGGACCTGAATGAATCAGCTCTATCGCTGCAGGGCTGAATGATAACACTTATAACACTACAGACCAGGAGCCCAAGCAAAAAACGTCTCTACCTTGGCTTTGACACCACAGGGTCCTTGGGGGGATCGTGTAATCACAAAGGGCAATGCAGATCCATTCAGCTGCTGCACACGTGTCGTTGGGTTTTAGACGAAGCCAGTGACTGAGCTCTCTATCGGTGACACACTACGCTGTACTGAGGATGCACCAGCATGTGGGGAACAAACGCCTCTGGTAGGAGCAACTGGAGCAATTCTGTTATTCAGAACCGTGTTAGTGCAGGTGGCACTGAGGCTGAGGGAAAGCGACATCCTCGCACGCGCGCGCGCACACACACACGCAGATGTACTCACTCAGGTTAGAGCGGAAGGGGGTGTCCGCCCTGCTGGCCTCTCTCTGCGGCTGAAAATCGCTCTGGCTCCCCGTGGCCCTCCGTCACCATCACTCAGTTCTCCGCGGCGGGCTCGGGATCGTGCGTGGCGGGGAACGCGCGCGCGGCGTGCCGTTTGACATCATGGGCTCGGAGCGTTCCCATTGTTCGGCTTCCCGGGCAGAGCGAAGACTGTGGAACGGGCTGCTCGCGCTGCTCCACGTTATTGTAGAATCGCGCAGAATCGTGTCAGCCGTTCCTCCGCTGACTGAAGCTCGGGATCCTCCTGCTGCTCCTCCTCCTCCTCCTGCCCGGTGTCTCGCTCTTGCTGGGGCGACGTTACCATGTGACAGAGCTCTAATGGCATCTGCGTGGCGCGCCCTCTAGTGGCGCTCAGAGGGACCGCAGGTATTAGACATAAACAGAACGTAGACATGAGAGCACACGGAGAGAATAGGAATCAGACTTAGTTGTGTGTACGTGATACGCAGCTGCACGCCGTATAACCACTAGGAAATCACTAGGAAACCACCAGGATATTTCATGTGCACACTTGAAGGGGAATTCCAACGATTTATCAACAATTCTGCATAATTCAAGGGTTGAGATATAAACAAAGTCATTTGGATAGGTTTGATGTGAAATGATTCATTTGTAGAGTAACTTACAGACATATATTTCTTTACAGTGGTGGTGATAGGAACCAGGGGTCCCGATGTCTGCGATGCAAGTACAGCCAGTTTATTTACTACCCAGAACCTCCAGTGAACCTACATGTCTTCTGAGTTTTTTTATGTGAAGCTGATGATGGCAAAATAGTGGTCAATTTGGAAAAGGAGGTTTTCTTTGGGGCCTATTTTGCCTTACAACATAAACTGAGTAAAATACGTTTTAGATCAAAAACTTTATTACAAAACTACTGTGAAACAAGGCTGTGTACTCATCACCATTTCATGTAATAATTTTCTGTAAAGGAGTTTTTAGAGGCAATTAAACATGTCAGATGTCTGGTTCCTATCACCACCACTGTTAACAAAACTTGGTAAGTTTCACTAAAATGAAGCATTTTACACCAAACCACTCTGATGTTGTTGAGATTTTAACCATTTAATTGTGCAGAAATTTTGAAAAATCGATGGAGTTCCCCTTTAAAGTGCACAATGATACGTTCGAGATTCATGTAACCTACTTGGCTTTACTATTATTGTAGCGTAGTCATACGTTGACACAAGAAAGAAATTAAAGAGTTAACATTCAATTCTGGAAAGCCCCTGACAAAATTGTTCCCCACTCTTTATCAACCTGACTGTCAGATTAAAAAGAAAAACTTAAAGGGCCCATATCGTACATTCTTCTTAGGTCTGCTGTTTCTTAGGTCCATGATTTTCTCTCAGGTCAACTGATGACATTTATATACCAAAACTGTTATTCATCCATTTTCAACCTCTTCTTATATATTAAAAGGCACATATAACGGAAAACCCACATTTTTTTGAGATAAATGAGTTTGACGTAGTATGTAAACACTTAAAGTTTCACAATGTGCCCGTCACTTCAGTCTATATATGTAAAATGTAAGCTGCAAAACCAGCCTGTGTTGAATTCACTATATCTGTGATGTCACAAAAATGGACCCATTTACATATATCCATCTTTTGAGCCTACAGAGGTTTAGCCCTGCATATTCACACTGATGTTACAGGAAGTATTTCAGCTTTTTGAAAGAAGTGCAATACAGGGCAGCTAATCAGAATAGAGGTCATTTACATATTCCAGTCTTAAAGACACAGTAACATGAATAGAAAGGTTGGAAAACAGTCATGTAAAAATGAATGATGATTTTTGGTACATCACACATAGGATTTGGGCACTTTAAGACTGATTTATGTAAATGACCCCAGTGCCCTGTATGTTGCCTCATTCCAAAAGCTGGTTTGAAACACTCTAAGGAGCTTCAACATGAATGAGTGGGGCTTAACTGTTGTAGCCTGAATATGTACGCAAATGCACTGGTTTTCATGACATCACAAAAACAATTAATTTGAAAATGGCTGTTTTTGCAGCTCAGATTCCACATATTTCAGATTCAAGAAACTTTCATTTTTTCATGACATGGGCCCCTTAAGATATTCCATTAACAGCAAATATATGCTAGAAATGCCTCTGTCTGTAAAGAAGGAGAAGGGACGATACCTAAAATGCCTCTTTTGCCTGGGAACAATGTCTGATAATAGTGTTGATTCCCTTTTGCTGACTCATTTTCAATAGTCATAACATTTAGATGGTGCATGTATTTCTGTAGAGATGTGCCAAACTACTTGTCTTCCTTATAGTCCAGCTACATAGAAGCCAAAACGACCCCACCCACATCTCTGCCACCACTTAGTGAAAGCTATCAACAGTGAAAAGCAGTCAATATCTTTGGCATTACTTGTTGTGTTAGAGTGCACCGCATGCTGTGTTTATGACTGGTTCAGTGTGACGGCTGGCTGCTTTGCTGACTCACTGCTGCTCATATGCATTAGGGCTGAACGCTGCCTTGTTGTCTGCAGGTAGGGGTCTGTGCTGGACATGCTATTACACACGGGGGGGAAGGTAAGTCAGTGAGAAATAAGTTGGCGGTCATGTACCAAAACAGCAAGGTGAAGAACCTTAGGGGTTTAAAACTGGAAGCTCAGCACAAACAAGAGTCTGCCTTGATGTCCATCTGGAGACGTGTGTTTCTGCACACATTGAACACAAAACGGCTAGTATGTACTCACACAACCGAGAAGTGTGCAAAACAGTCATCATGCCTTTGCGAACAGACTGTAGTGTGTGCATGTGTTAAGAAATATTCAGGGATCACTGTAATGTGGATATTGATATCACTGGACCTCATATAATCACTAGTGTTTAATTAACTACTTCAACCCCTTAAGTGGCCAGGGACCACCGGTGGGCCCAAAGCTTTATTGCACTTCTATCTATAATCTAAGAATAGCTCAGCCAGTTTGCACTGAAGTCTCTGTAATTACAAAATAATAAGCCTTAGTATGTAATAACATTAAGTGGTTAAAGGGAAATTCCACCAATTACAATACGTCGCTACAATAATACAATCATTAAGAGGTAAACAAGTCATTCAGGATGGTTGAATGTAAAATGGTGGATTGTGGAGAAATTTTTGTGGAGGTTTCTTCACAGTGGTAGTGACAGTAATCGTGGGTTGCAATTTGGACAAAGAAAATATAATAAATTTTTTTACTATACAAAATGACCAGTGATCATTATATATCTCTGCTGAGTTTGTAAATTTGATGTTAATAAAGGTGAAATAGTGATAAATCAGAAAAAAGGTTTTGTTATAAGTTTACACAATGTCTGCAGCAAGCTCTTTAAAATATATATATATATTTTCCTGAAAATATTAATGCACAGTTACTTTATTTTTGATTAATTAAAAAAATTGAAAAAAAGCAATCATGGCATGTGCAAAAGTTTGCACACTGTACTAGGTCAGTCCTTAGTAACACCCCCTTTGGCAGATATCACAGCTTAGAAACAATATTTGTTCCCAGCTAGGTGTCTTTGTCTTCTTGTTTTACAGATTTCATTTGCTTTTTCTAAAATGCCTCTGGCTTAACTAGATGTTGTTTTGCATATGTCAGCTGTTGACCTTTGCAATGAGAATGCAGGTAAACTTTCCTTCTGATGATTCTTCCATGCAGATCATGTTTCTGCAAGTAACACTGCACAACAGAACAGTGCACACATGACTCCTTTGTCAGCTAATTCTTCCTTCAGGTTCTTTGCTGTCATGTGGGGGTTTTGCTTTGCCTTTCTGATCAGACTGTAAGCAATTCTATCTGCGAGTTTTCTTGGTCTTTCAGATCTTGCCTTGTCATCCTCAGTTCTGTTGAACTGCCTTTTCTGAATTACATTCAGATTTTTATAACTTAATTTTCAGATCCTCAGCCAGCTGGTTAGAGTTTAGCCCATGGTTATTGGGTGTTAGAACAACGTTTGAGGAGTCAGAGAATTTATTACGCTCTGTAATTATAATAATCTCTAATCAGCTCACAGGTCCTAATGACAACTCTTAATTAGCCTCACCAGTCCTAACGAGGCAAGGCCTATCAAGTTAATTAAGTTCTGAGATTTCACAATTGGAAGAGTGTCCAAATGTTTTGGAAAAGTATCCTAATTTATACACATATTTTAAGCCAATCAAATTTAAAGTAAGTCTCACATTTTCTTTCACTTTCTTGTGCAGCACAACACCCTGTATGTACTACTCTGCCATGAATGTATTTAAAAATATTATGTTTGAGATTAAAAACTTTATTGCAAGTCTAAAGTAAAACAAAGTCTCAGGCATTAGGCAGTGTATTCATAATTATTTCATGTAGCAGATTTCTGTGAGGTAGCTTTTAGTGGCATTACACTGCAAACATTTTAAACTTTATGCTATCACAACCTTAAATAGTTTTTCATCAATACTGTTCAGATAATATTATAATTGTGTGTAATTTGTGTTATTTACATACTATTGGAGATTCTGTTAACTCAAAATTTAAAGTGGACCAGGTTATTTCACTTTTTATTCTAAAACAGTTTTTTTCAGTTACCTTTATTCTATATCAATATCTATATCTATTTTTAATATTTATTCTATATCAATATCTATTTTTTTTCATTCTTTTCTTCTTCTCTGCTGTTTCTCACCCCTCTCACTTAGAAGGTTTAATATTTTGTTTTAGATTAAAAGCACAGAAAGAGAACAACAGAACCATATCCAACTTTCCGATGACAAATGCAGGTGGTACTGTAAGAGTCTAGGAACTTGCATTAATATTCTAATTAAAGATGGCACAATATCACTTTTTCTTTTCAGAAAATCTAAATATTGAAAACTCATACCAATCTGTTATTTCTTCTTTAATACAGTTTAAAATGAGCTATTTTTAATGGGAGCACTTCACTTAAGAGTAGCATCTAAAATTTAGCTATCATACCCAAATTATTCAAACACTCTACTAACCCACAGGAAGAACTACACACACAACATCACATCAGACCGCATGGGAAAGTGCTATTTCAGGTTATATTTCATACAGAATTGGACAGAATTTGTTTTGTTTTTCCCTCTGATATCTGATAGATGGAAATATCCAAGAGAGCTCAGCAGACACTACTCTGTTTCTGTTGTATGATTAAACCTAATGAGACATATTATGTAGTAACTATTATGAATTATTCTGTACCTACAATGAACCTAATAGGTATGTTTTGTAGTAATAGTTATGAGGAACTGAAGTGTGGGCCTACATACAGGCCCTTAACGTTTAAAGGGTCACATATATTAGTTTAGATTTCTATTATTTAGCTCCTTTGTCTTGGCATATGAATAAAAGGTAATAATAAAATGCAGTGATTCATTTTTTAATGTAATTATTTGGAATGCCCATATCAGGGAAAACTGGAATTTTAAGAACAAAACAGTTAAATATAGCATGTTGTTTTTGTTTCAAAATGCACCGTTGACTCCCTAGTCTATGTATAGAAAGTATATATAGAAAGACTTTGTTTTTGTGATGCCACACATATACAAATATTCATCCATTCACCTTACAACCGTTTAGCTAGACCATTAACACTGAAGGAGTGCTTAAAGCACATAACATGACAGCCAATCAGAACAGAGTTCATTTCCGTGTGTGTGTGTATGTGTGTGTGTGTGTGTGTGTGTGTGTGTGCGCACATTCTTTTTGACAAAGCTGCAGTGAAATATGCTAACAGCGCTTTTTACACAATTCTTCGATTCAGGCTGTGATCAATAGTGACCATGAATAGCTCAGAGATAAAGTGCATCATACTGAAAGCTAAAATGTTGCCTAGTTCAATTCCACAGCAGGAGAAAACATAAATCATCTTTAGTGGGCTGCAAAGCTGCCAATATCTCTGCCCTCCTCAGTGTAGCCATTAAATCTTTTAGAGAGGTGCACAACCCAGGCTAGAATACAATAAATAAATAGATCAAAATGTCCATTTCTTACCTTTAATAAGAGCTAATTACTGCATAGTACTCATAGTAAGACATACTGCCTGCTACTATTCTGTAGATGTGGTTCTGTAGTATTTTACTGTTCTTTGTTACTAATTGCGTAATTCAGCTCTCCTGCGCCAGGAGATCTAGTCAGTTTAATTCCGTCTATGTTTTAAAATAACATCAATGAAAAATTGTTGAAATAGCCTTAAATGGGGCTTCATAGATGTTTGCTGTCAGAAAGGCTGTGTTAACTCAATGGTCAGTAGAAGCCATTAAAGGCTGTGGCTCAGGGCCCTGGCCACCAGGGGGCCCCACAAGTATGATTGCAAATTGTATGATAGTAAAAGGAAAACATGCTTAATTAAGCTTGAAAAATATGATGGACATTTGTAGTTTCACAGGAGAGTTTTTTTTTTTTTACATAGCATCTAACATCACATATATGATTTCCATACAATCACATATGTGGTTAGTTACGGTCAACTTTAGCTGATTTTTATTTTATCTAGCCTAACATGTGCCAGTAAGGGTTGCTAGTGGAGAGAGGTCATATATTGATGTGACGGTTAATTTAGGTTGTTTTGTCCTTATAAATGTCACTATTAAAAGCTTTTAGAAATATACAAATATACATGTTGGTGCATTCATTTAGGAGCCCCCAGATTAGGGCCATAGAATGTCTTAGTATGTCCCTGAAATGTGAAATTAAATAACGTTTGAAAAATTACCAAACATTGAATAATTGCATTACAAATCAAAATAATATTATTCTGTGGGAAAGCCTATGGGCAGCCTTGGTGTAAATAATCATTCAACCCTGCTAGGCAAAACTGAATCAGCTGATCAGGTTGCATTGTTGCAACCAATCCAGTAACATGAAGGAAATTCAAATAGCCAATCAGATACCAGGATGAAAAATTAAATTAGCAAATTACATTGCAAGAGGGAAAATTCAACTAGCCAATTTAATCACATCAGAGAGCAAAAGGGGAGATAAGACTGCAGTATTGAGAAATGAAAATTAACTAGCACAAGAGGGAAAATTTAAATAAAATAATAGAGAAATAATATAGAATATATTATAATACGAATACCTTTATTGTCATTGTGTGGGTACAATGAGATTGAGTGTGCACTTCGCTACAAGCTACCTCAATCAAAAAGAGAAATAAAAATTAAAAATAAAAAAATAGAATAAGATTACATAAAAAAAAAAATAGAGATAGACAGCTTATTTACAGAGGAACAAAATATTCAAGGTGCAATGCAACCTTTCTGTATGTGGACACGCCTGTGGTGTGAGTATGTGCAAGTTCTGGAGTGGGGGGTTGTAGAATAGTTCAGGACAGAGCACCATGGTTGAAATATTGCAGTACAAAAGTGACAGTATTCATGACTGGCATGCTGTAGTATAAAGTGACGTGCAGTCGGTAAACAGTGACCGTATAGTAGTAGTCAGTGGCAGACGCCATCAGTTAGGTAGTGTAGCAGCTTCACATTCTACCTAATGCTATGTAAAGTGAACAACGTGCAAAATAATGTGTCCCTGCCTTTCCTGAAGTTAAGAACTAGGCTGTTCTTAACCACTTGGCCAGGCACTGTACCTCCTCTCTGTAGGCAGACTCGTCATTGCCCGAGATCAGCCCTATCACTGGGGTGCCGTCTGCATGCTTAATGATGGTATTTGTGTTGTGGACAGGAATGCAGTCATAGGTAAAGAGAGAGTACAGAAGTGGGCTGAGTACACAGTCCTGAGGAACACCAGTGTTCAGTTTCAGTGAAGAGGACTGGTGTGCCCCCAGCCTGACTGACTTAGGGTGATTGGTCAGAAAGTCCAGTATCCAAGTGCAGAGGTTTTCACTGGGGCGGGATAAGGTGGTGTAAAGGGCTATAGAGATTGCATCCTCTGTGGATCGCCTGGCACTGATGCGTACTGGTGAGGATCAAGAGCAGCTGGGATGATGTTTTTAATGTGTGTCTGGATCATTCTCTCAATGTACTTCACGGCTTGAGGAGTGAGTGTGACCGGATGGAAGTCATTGAGGCCTTTGGTAACTGTTTTCTTTGGTACAGGAACAATATATAACTTATACAAATACACAACAAAAAGTTGAAAGATCTTGAAATATTTAAAACAAAGAAAATATTTCTTTATTGAACTGAAGAAGAAATATTCAAAATTCTCCATCATTTCTAGGTCACTATTCAAACGGAAGCAAATGTGTGAAATTGATCAGGTGAAGTTATTTGTACAAGAAGGTCATTCCTTCCCTTGAAGTTTGTGTTCAGGCATCTCCCTTTCTCTCTCTCTCTCTCTCTCTCTCTCTCTCTCTCTCTTTCTCTCTGTGTATATATATACACCGATTAGGCATAACATTATGACCACCTCCTTGTTTCTACACTCATTGTCCATTTTATCAGCTCCACTTACTATATAGGTGCACTTCGTAGTTGTACAATTACAGACTGTAGTTCATCTGTTTCTCTGCATACTTTGTTAGCCCCCTTTTACCCTGTTCTTCAGTGGTCAGGACCCCCATGGACCCTTACAGAGCAGGTACTATTTGGGTGGTGGATCATTCTCAGCACTGCAGTAACACTGATGCGGTGATGGTGTGTTAGTGTGTGTTATGCTGGTATGAGTGGATCAGACAGCAGTGCTGCTGGAATTTTTAAACACTGTGTCCACTCACTGTCCACTCTATAAGACACTCCTACTTTGTTGGTTCACCTTGTATATGTAAAGTCAGAGACGATAGCTCATCTGCTGCTGCACAGTGTGTTGGTCCTCCTCTAGACTTTCATCAGTGGTCACAGAGCGCTGCCTACAGGATGCTGTTGGTTGGATATTTTTGGTTGGTGGACTATTCTCAGTCCAGCTGTGACACTGAGGTGTTTAAAAAGTCCAGCAGCACTGCTGTGTCTGATCCACTCAGACCAGCGCAACACACACTAACACACCACCACCACGTCAGTGTTACTGCAGTGCTGAGAATGATCCACCACCCAAATAGTACCTGCTCTGTACAGGGTAAAAGGGGGCTTACAAAGTATGCAGAGAAACAGATGGACTACAGTCTGTAATTGTAGAACTACAAAGTGCACCTCTATAGTAAGTGGAACTGATAAAATGAACAATGAGTGTAGAAACAAGGATGTTAATGTTATGCCTGGTCGGTATATATATATATATATATATATATATATATATATATATATGTGTGTGTGTGTGTGTGTGTGTGTGTGTGTATATATATATATATATATATATATATATATATATATATATATATATATGTCATGCTAGGATATATAGTGTCACTCAGTCAGAAATACATTTTTCGTCATAAGTGAGTGTGTACATAAGATCATTTTCTTACATTTTTAGATGTATTTAATAAATGCACCATACAGTATTTTCTGAATGGGAGTGTATGTGTCTTGGCTGAAGAAACATATGTTAGTGTTTGCATGTACCACGTGTAATTTTTTAAAGCAGCCACTACCTCAGCCTGTACTGCCTTTGGGGTGAGGGGTCCTAATTAGGGGGCTGAGGCTCCTCAAACCTGTAATTCGCATCCTGAGTGACGCTTCATCCACTAACAAGGCCTTGGCCCCGCCCAGCGTGTAGCGCCGCACCTCCCCACCCAACCAAGCTCCGCCCACTGTTTTCAGAGCGTTCAGAGTGTTTTGATTGTGTTCTCGGTGCTAACAGACACAACTGCAACTCTGGTTGTGCTTGGAAGTGAATGTGAGACTCGCTGAGAATGAATCTAGCGGATTAATGTTCTTTCGGATTTATACCTGAACCTGAGCCCTGGCTGATTATTTTCCGCGGACTGCTGTGGTCGGTGAGGAGAATGGGGTGCTGCTCAGGGAGATGTGTTCTGATCTTCCTGTGCACTGTTCAACTGGTAAGACATGCGTTTCGAAAACAGAAGCGTTTCTTAGTCTACGAGTAAGTTAATGTCTCTCCAAACAGACTAATTAGAGGTGGCAGTCTGTTCCTGCAAGTTTTGCTCAGGCTTTGCGTAGCGGGCTTGTTTGGGGGGCTTTTAGGGCTGGTAGAGGCGTGGCGGTGGTGGTGGTTATCAGAACAACGGGCTTCTTTGAAGACGTCGCAGCGGTTCATTGTTTGAAATGACCGGCGATTGTGATTAGAATAGTAGCTAAGAATTCAGCGTCGCAGTAACTGCAAACAACAAAACAACAGCAAGTACAACTATTAGTAATTAAATTGGAAAAACTTTTGTGTGTCTTGTTGTGAAGTAAATTAGCTTGCAAACCTGTTTTCAACCACTTTGATTGACTGAATAGAGGTGTTGCCTCAAGAAGTCCAGTTTTCAGCAAAGATACACTCTGAAGAAAAGATAGTTCTTCCAGGGTTCTTTAGTAAGGAAAGGTTTCTGTTTACCATGGGTTCTATATGGAAACATTTCATGCTTAAATAGTTTTTGCGTGGTGAAATGGTTCTTCAGATTGATGGAGAATATGTTGTATGTGGTTCTATGTAGAACCTTTCTGTACATGGTTCTGTATCGCACCAAAAAGGGTTCTTCTACTGTTATAAGTTTGACATTGTAACCATAGAAGAACCATATACAACACATTCTCCATTTATCTAAAGAACCATTTCAAAATGCAAAAACTATTTAAGCATGAAATGAAACTCGTGGTTCTAAAAGGAACCATTGCCTTTACTAAAGAACCTTTGGAGAACCATCCTTTTTAAGAGTGTACAACAAAAATTATGTGCCTGATTACGGCTTTTTCAGTTTTTATTAATATTTTAATTTTAAAATATAATTCTGTCTCCAAAAACGATTCTCCAAAAGAAGAAGCTTATTTTATAGATCTGCGATAATAAAGTGTAGCAGCCTACCAGTCAAAAGTTTGGACACGTCTAAAAGAATGTGGATTTTTTCATATTCCTATAGACATTTTGATCTAAAGGCTTAGGCCTAATTGTGAACAAAATTTGGATCTAAAACAAATTCAAACTGTGAATTTGGTGCCTATGTACAGATGTGTTTCCAAATCAAAGCCTTCCATAAGAGGGTGAATACAAACTTTTGAATGGTAGTGTAGATTAAGCCCATCTTTGCATCTGTCTTCATGTTGTCATAACTTAACCATGAGGCAACTACATGTTTCAGATAGTAATAATTATTTGGATGTTTTACGCGACTGTTACCAGTGAGTTTTAATTAGATCATTCTGTTCATGATGTGAGGAAAAACTTCTGCCATCATTAAGAAAAAATGTGTTCGGACATGTAGTTTAATGAGGAGATGAATGGATGTTCACAAGGAATTTGAGTGATTGTGTGTGGTCCAGCCCAGAGCCATTTGAGGGAAAGTGGCATTTGAATACACTACATTTTTCTCATCCACATCATACCTTTCGGTGAAATAAGTTAACAATCACTTTCTGTGTTCGATTTTGAACGTGTTAGCACTACTGCTCATAGACTGATATTCTACAAAGGGCTACAGTTAGAGTCTTATTACTGCAGAACTTTTTTCTCGCATTTATGAGATTATATGTGACTCACATGATCTATCTGTCTGTGACTCAAACCTCCCTCTGTGTATGTATTCTTTTTTCACACTGTTGTCTACCAGGTCTATGGCTTGAAGTCAATGTGAATCAGAAGTTGTAACACATTTTCTTTCATACTATAACATATTTTTGAGTGGAAAGAGGTGGAGGTGAAACATGACATGTTACTTTGATTTAACACTGGATTGAAATGTGTACATTGGTTCCACATGAATAAAATACATTAGATTAACACAAAATTCTTGCCAAAAGTATATAAAATGAACAACAGTAATTGTGTTGGTGGAATATATTCAATTTATGTGGAATTTTTTTTAACACTTTTTTCAGTGTATTTTTTTAGTCACTTCAGTCAAAGATTACAGGAAAATTTAAGACCTTTGTCTTTTAAATGGTGTGACATCATGCTTAACCCCTTAAATGGGCCCGGGCCCGCCAGCTGAGAACAGCTCAACCAGCTTGCACTGAAGTCCCTGTACTTACTAAATAATAAGCCTTAGTATGTAACAAGCCTGGGATTTTAAGGTGTTAATATGACCAGGGGCATGAACTAACAAAGTAAAGAAGGTTCTTTTTGATTTCTGGTTGACTTTAGGAGTTACTTTAGTTTGAATTATTGCATTGTTGTCTAACAGTAGTCTTGACATATTCCAGAAGTTTGTAATGCTTTCCCCCAAAATGTTGCTTCCTTGTACAAATCTAAAAACAAACATCAACAGTTTTGTTCACCGATGAGTATTGAGACCAGACTTGCTGTCCATGCAATAACATCTTTCGTTAAGCTAGTCTGTATTAGCCAATGGTGGAGTAAAAACGTAACTGTTTGTAACGTAAAAATTCAATAACAAAGGACACTAGCTATAGTCCAGTGGCATGAAGTGTCTGCACTCATGTTGGCCTGTTTGGACAAATTTGGCTGTAAATATCTTGGAGTAGTAGCAGTATAAACAGAGACTTTAGTTGGTTTTCTGTATGTGGTATGCATGAAGGACGAAGTGTGTTTTTCTCCTGCATCAGTTCTGGAATCTTTCCTCCATTAGTTCGCATCATTGTTCAGTTTGGTTAAAAGCTCAGCTTTACTGTTACTGTAAGCTTATTTATGCATAAATAATTGGCATATTACACATCCAAGGGTGTGTGTACAATATAACGCTGTAGTGAATTTTATAGCACAATCTCAGTGGGCTCCCTCTCCAGTAGGTATGATCTAGCCCTGGCATTTTGTGAACTGCTGTAGTACAATGAATTTTTAATAAACATGTTATGAGTCTGAGGCACAGCTGGGATGTTGTGGAAGCTGTACAGTGTAGGTTTGAGTGGAAAGAGGTCAGCTGTTCCTTCATGGCTTCCTTGGTTAGCTCATCGATTTAAAGGGCTAGTGTAAGCAAACTTAACAGCCATTAAGTACAAGTTTTTCATTTTTCAGTGTTAAAAGTGGGAAATAGATTCAACAGAAAAATAAACATAAACCCTTAACACTATATGTAATATCAGCATTTTCAGTATTTAGTGTGCCCACCCTTTGCCTTTATTACAGCCTCTATATTTTTTGTGAGACTTTCTTTCAGCTTTTTAAAGACATCTGCAGGGATATTTTCCCACCTTCTAAAGTTCAGTCTTAGAAGTCGGTCGCTTTCTGTTTCTCATGGTCTCAGACTTTTGCACAGTAGTGCACACAGTAATAGACTGTAGAAATAAACGTGGGACTAAATTAAACTGAATTAGCATTACAGAGAAAGGATACATTTATTTCTGTAGGATTACAAATGCAGTATAATGAAAAAAGGGGTGTTTTAGCACAGTAGGCCTACAGTAGTTCTGCTCTTCCAGAGTACAAAAAACACATCATGAAATATCCTTCTAAACTGTCAGTGAAATCTAAGCATCAGTCCAGTGCCACTTTTTTAAAATCAGCCAAAACTGATACGACGCTGGTTTCATTGTGCATCCTTGATATTCAGTACTCTGTGTCTTTATTCATCCAAGCTGGTACATGCACCTAACACTGACCAAGAGGGGTTCTAGCCTTTATGCAGTGTCCACCTGCACAAATCTAATTGACATTCTGATCATTCAGCCTGTGATGTTCCATTATAGTCGCACTGCACCATGTAGGCCTTCATGAGACGGAGGAAATTCCACATTGCGAATACATAGCTAGATATTGCTGTTGTGATATAACTTTAAATAACCTTTGCTATAACCTGGCTAATGATCAGCCTGCATTATTTTGACCAAGATTATGTATGTTTGTTAGCTCATCTGTATTGCAAAGGCCAATATCACAATTAAGAACTCATTTTGAACCATGTAACATCTACATTTAACATTGTTATCAGCTCACTGACATGATTATCTTATTCTTATTACATGTGATTATGCAAGCACATTCATGTTTATGTTCAGATGTGGATGTTCATGTACCTTTCAGCCAATTTGTTTATCTAGGAGACATTTCTGTGGTCTGTGACCTAAATGTGGTGTCAATTGTTGATCAAAGGCAGAACCTCTGAGACTTGCTGCTATAGAAAGCAGCCTCACTGTAATGGCAAGAGACAGAGGGAGGGTGTGTGTATGGGGGGATGGGTGGAGAGAGCCGAAGGCCTGGTTTTATGATTGCTGTAGAGCTATATGAAAAAGAACAGGACCCCCTCCCAGTTCTACGCCCATCACCTCTCAGATGAGTGATCAAGTGGCTGACCTCGAAGTAAAACCTTCATCTCCCCCACCCATCTATCTCCTGCTCTCTCTCTCTTTCTCCGTGACATGCATTGTACCCCCTTGGCTCTGTTACCTAGGCAACCTTGAGTGAAACGCTAGCATGTGGAAAAATAAAGGCAGGGGATTCTTTTTGCATCTCTGGAGACCCAACGAAGATGGAGTTCTTCAGGATCACTAAGATCAGGACACATATGTCAATCTCTCTTGATCTGGGAGAGAATAACTAGGAACGTCATATATTTTTTACTAGGGGTGTAGGATACATCAGCTGGTCAACAATAAATGGTGAAATTGAATTATTATGATTATCAGTTCAGTGCTGGAATTTACAGCCAATAATTTTGACCGATAACTTGGCGCCCAATCCTTAATTGAAATCGATAAAATAATGCTCCAAATGCAGAACATGGAGGTTTTGATTCCACGTGTAGGCAGGACTACCTTAGAGCAAGACTCATAACCCTACATTGTGGGTTGCCATAAGAGCATCTGCTAATAACATAAATGTAAATATTTACAACAATTGTTATGTTTGATTTGATTTGATATAAAAATGGTAATCCATCTTTGGTGTTTAAACTAGTTTTATGCTAACTGCACTTCAGATATGGGCAGTGTGAATCTTTTTAAAATGCAAAAAATCTAAAATTATTGGCAGTGTTGGGCAGAATACTTTGAAAAAGCAGTGATGCCTGTCCTAATTGTATTGAATTACGTATTCCATTTCAGAACATAAAAGTAACATATTCAGAAGGCATTTACAGTGTATTTGAGAATATATTGTATGAAGTTACAAAATTCTAAACATTATTTTGGTGCTCACCTTTAATCTACTGCTGCTCTAATAATTCCACTACCATCTCATAAACTAAACAAACAATTCATCATATCCCAATAACAAAATCTTGCAAATTTGACTATAAAGTGGATAACTATGTGATTTTCAGTTAATGAAATATATGTAGCTTGCCGCAAAACGCAAGCATGAATCCCGTACAACACCAAAGCTACTTGTGAACATCACTACTGAGATGTCTGTTCAGTTCAGTCATCCCTCAAAAGAGATTAGTAATGTTGAGATTAATAACTGGCTCATCACATTGATTTATCAGTCTACTCAGGCTTTAGCAGGAACTTCAGTGTTCGTAAGGACAATGTTTTTTGAGTCCTTTAAAGTATTAGAGTATTGTTAGATGCTGTGCAATGATTGTAAAATAGTAATAAACATTAAACAAAAAAATAATCATACACAAGCACTGATGGTGTTTTTTTATGTATTTTTGAAATTTGATGGGCAGTTATTCTAAAAGTATTCTCCTAAAAATTTAACTGCGGTGACTGTATTCTGAATGCTGCCTTCAGAAAATGTAGCTTAGACTAATTGCAGATACTTAAATTCTGTATTCTGAACACGTATTACCAATACCTGTATTCTGTTACATCCCAACACAGATTATCTGTTATTTTTAATGGAATTTATTTAGAAATATATTTCTCTCTCTCTCTCTCTCTCTTTCCCGCCCTCTAGATCACTGCTTTGGAGAGGCAGGCATTTGATTTTCTAGGTTACCAGTGGGCTCCAATCCTGATTAACTTTCTCCATATTATTGTGGTCATACTTGGACTGTTTGGGACCATCCAGTACCACCCCCGCTATGTTATACTGGTATGTAAAGTTCACCATTTTTGCTTGCATCTGAAGCATTTTGCACAAGATATTGCAAATACACTAACTCAGTGACATACAGCAAACATAGACAGTTTTTTTATTGGAAGAACAAATTATCAGTACACCAGCAGATACAATTTTGGCATGAAGAGGAGTATCGCAATTACGGTATAATCACTTGACTGCAGCTTAGCTAGTATTTCCTATGGTTGTTAGCTTTCACAATCATATATGTATGTTACAGCAGATATAATGTGAATTGACTGTATTTTTATTTGTTGGGTTTAGGCAAATGTGTGTGTTAAAGAAAATAAAATATACATTGAGACACATAAGGGGTCTTTAAAAAAATAACAAAGCTTATGATTTTGTTTCGAGGGCAGCTGTGAGTAATGTTTGTTTATTTGAGCTCAAGCTGTGTCTGTCATCAGTTCGGGGCAGAAAAGTTCACCTAGGAAACAAGATAGCTAATCTGATCACTCTAGGCTTGTAATTTATTAGTTGCATTGAATAAACAAATTTTGAGAATTAAACTGTAAACTGCAGTAATTTATATGACAGTGCCACCTAAAATGACTAGCCTTGAAGTTGCAGTTACATGTATCTTTTTCCTCCCCAGTATGTAGTCTGGACTGTCTTCTGGGTGACATGGAATATCTTCATCTGTTGCCTCTATCTTGATTTGGGGGGCCTTTCTAAGGTAAGAGCACCTGCTTTTCTCTACTCACATTAGGGGTGGGTGATATGGCAAAAAAACATATCATGACACATTAGAAGACATTTTCAAAATACATAATACATAATCACAATGTTTAGTTTTTCTGAGACTTGATAAGAACAGAAAATGCTACAGTAATAAATAGAAAAAAAATCGGAAACTGTGAATACAATGACTTTTATTAAATGTTTCACATGCTACTGCAAACAAAATTAAAGAGAATAAGTTATGCTCCATGATATTCTCAGAAAAGTGTATTGTGACAAATCACAATAACAATAAAATATTGTCATATTGCCCACCCCAACACATTAATTAACTAACATTTGTTCATGTTAACCAGTTTATTACATACACCTAACTTGTAACTACACTTATTTGTTATTTTATTAGATACGTGAACGATGTAGGTGCACTTTGTAGGTTTACTGGCTGTAGTCAATTTACACAACTTATCAGCTGTGGGAAGGGAAAGGAAAAGGACCACCACAGGACCACCACTCAGTAGATATTATTTGGGTGGTGGACCATTCTTAGCATAACCGAGATACCAACATGGTAGTAATACATTAGGTATGAGTGTGTCAGATACAGTAGGATTGGGGCGAGGTAGCTAATTCAGGTCATATTACATACATATGTAAATTCAGTGCTGTACAGAATGAAGAGCCATAAAAATAATATACCAACTTTCATTATATAACTTAATGTAAATTCAATTGTATCTATCTAAGTTATACAAAATTATGTATGTCTTAATTTGCTGTGGGTCATTTTGAAAAAACTATTTGTGCACTCACATTCTTGGTTATGACCTTTGTCCATATCAAGCTGGCAGGCTGTGCATTTCTTTCCCATCTGTCTTTCTGTTCCTGAACTATGGAATCCCCATCTCTCCTCCCAGATTCCTCACACACATGCACATTATTTGACACATGACTTATTTTGAGCTCTGTTATCCGGTGTCCAGTTCGTACTCTTGACCGGACACTAAAAACTCTGTGTGGGTAGGATGGCCTTCCCATCAAATGGATGACCCCCATCATATCACTGTGATACTAGCCAACACTCCTGTTAACTATTGTAATAGTATTAACGGTTACCGTCCTCCGAGCATGCTGAGCTGTCCAATGATGTTATGTTAGTGGCAGTTTCAACAAGAAAGGGTGGCCGCTTAACATGTCTTGGAGGAAGCATGTGTTAACCTTCCCCCTCCCAGCTTGGTAGAATTGTGTGATGGGGGAAACCTAGCTAGCGGTTGGAATTGGCAATGACTATGTTGGGAAGAAAACTGGGTAAAAAACAGCCACAAACTGCAAATGTGGACTTGGGGCTTTATGAAGGCTGAGTAAGTGGGTGTATGTATTCAAGTATGGCTGGATCTCTGCTCGATGCTTAGTGATGTGATGCAGCATTGAGTGACATATCCTAACAGCTTGTATAATTACAATCACAGTTTCTGTCAAAAAGTAGAGACTTAAGATCTACAATTTCTTCGATAGCTAATACCTTGACATGTAACATACTCATGAAATGGCACAGAAAATGCAGTGTTGTTTATTGTGTCTCCTTTAAATATGGCCTTATCAAAATCTCCAAAATAATCTTATATACCATCTATGACTAGAAAAATAACATTTTATGAAATGTAGCTTACATGTTAGTTTCATAGTAGTTACTGAGCAATTCATTGTATTTATTAACTAACAATTCTTAATATTATTAACTGAATAATTAACCTGTAAATGTTAAATTTATAGACTACATTCATAATGTAAACTATATGGACTGTGTTCACAGTGAGTGAACTACTCGCTTTGAGAAATATACAGTAGTTCACAAATTTATTTGCTACAAGAGAATTTCAGTCTATTTCCTTGTGAATAGAATAGAAACTCTTCCCATTAACTTACGTTGAAAGTAAAGAACAATTTTGCCCTCTCCTGTAAAGTTACTGTTTTGGAGACACTTGTTTTTCTTTGGACAGCGACGATATATTTTGTAACATATTCCATTACAATGCAAAAAAAATAACATATTCAGAATACTTTTAGAATACATTTAAAATTACACGTCTCTGGAGCTGAGTAACACTGAGATTAATAACGCATCATTACGGATTTGTCAGTCTACTCAGGCTTTAGCAGAGCTCAGTAACACTGAGATTAATGACTGATCACCACACTAATTTATCAGTCTACTCAGGCTTTAGCAGAGCTCAATAACACTGAGATTAATAACTGATCATCACATTGATTTATCAGTCTACTCAGGCTTTAGCAGAGCTCAGTAACACTGAGATTAATAACTGATCATCACATTGATTTATCATTCTACTCAGGCTTTAGCAGAGCTCAGTAACACTGAGATTAATAACTGATCACCACACTAATTTATCAGTCTACTGAATTGTCTCTCCTGTATTGTTTAGGAGAGTGACTACATGTCTCTGGGGCTGTCCTCACATGGGTCCTGGTGGAAGGACAACGGGCCAGGCTGTGAGAACCAGGACCTGCCAGAAGCTAAATGGCAGGGTGAAGACAGTCCTGCACTGATATCTACTCTGGGCTGTGTGCTGGAGTACCAGTACATAGAGGTTCTCCACAGCGCATTGCAACTGGTCATTTCTGTAAGTACAGTTTGCTCAGAGTCTGCAGGTTATTCCTAGTTACTGCAGCCACTGCTACCCCCAGACATACACATACAATAGATTGTTCACCATTGTACATGAATGGTTTCATTTGTGTGTTCACTCACAGCTGCTGGGATTCATGTTTGGCTGCTATGTGGTTAGCGTCTTCAATGAGGAAGAGGACACATGTAAGTGAATGAAGCTAGCAAGCCCCTTTGTCATGTCCTTTGATAGTTTCATCATAAAACTGTCATTTTCTGTACTTTGTGTTCTGTTGGTTTCCACTTCTAGACTAAACAGATAATGAGAATTTTGTCAGTATTTTGCCTTACAATGCACTGCATGTACCATAAATGGCTTTTTAAAATATGGTTTAAGCCAAAAATGTAAAACAATTTAAAAATGTAAAACAATTTATCTTCCTTTCTTCTTCCACTTTCTTGGCTTACTACACCAGAGAAAGAACTCAAATCTAGTTTAAAATGCTAGACCGGTGCCAAAAGGACATTTGGAGTGATGTCATAGAAGAACCATATTTGGTTCCTTAAATAACCTTTCAGTGGATGGTTCTTTAAAGAACCATTTTCATAAATGATATGCATGAGTGTGAACAACCTTGGTGAAGTAAAAGGAGCTCCACCTAGTGTAAAGGTTCTATAGCTACTAAAGATTTTTTTTCTGTAGAATTGAACATCTAAGCCAGGAGTTATTTAGAACTTTTATTTTTAAAGAAGAAATCAGTCCATTTTTTTAAATGTTTTGCATGATTAAATCATTGAAATGTAAAAAAATAGTCATTCAGAGTATTTTGATGTGAAATGCTACAATGTAGAGAAAATTACTCACTCAGATTTTCTTTACAATGGCAGTGATAGATACCACATTATGGAAGCACATCAGTATCAAAATTAAAATGAAAATGTAATATGTAAAATGGCAGTGTATTTGTATGTTGGCATTTAAATTTCCCACTCATATATGCGATGTTGAGCTCAAAATGAAAATTCAAATTCAATACTGTGATTTTAATTTGCCATTCGATATACCAGTTGACATACTATTGACATTTTATTTGTACACAGACTTTATGCTTTATGAGTAGCTTTAATTAAAATGTATTTCCATAACTGCATATTTATGCTCTATGCAGTATTACAGAGGCTACAATATACAAATCAGCCTCTAACCAATCACAACATTTTGTTTTTAAAACATGCTGTATTAACCTGGCCAGTCACAGTTCCTGATAAGTGTGTGGGTGTTTAATCCAACCAAATCTATTGGTTAATCCTTAGCCATGTCATGTTATTAGGTCACTAGTATATATTGTATCACACATCATCATTTTTAATGCAATGTTAGGGCTAGGCAGTATGACAATATTTATCATTATCATGATGAATTACTTGACAATATGTCACAATATGTTTTCCTGAGTATATAGTGTATATTGTACTTAGATAACACTGGCCAACTGCATATTTCATTACCAAGAAGAATAACTAGTGCAGTTTAATTGGATTTAGTGCAGCACGCATTGTGTAAAATATTGTGACATATTGTGTTTTGTGAAGATCTCTTGAAGTATCGTCTCTATGCAGCAATAGAATTACAAAACGTTTTTCTCCATATGGTGTAGCTCTAGTTATAATGGTAGTCTATATTCAATACATAAAAGCTAAACTAAAGCTCAGAAAATAAAGAACCGAATACAAATAAAAGCTAAAAATGAGCAGCTGGACTGGGACAGTGTTCTGTGACAAAAGTGTGGCCTCATGTGCTCTGTGTGTCTATATATGTTTACCCTGTTGTCTTCTTATTTCAGACCTATATAAATGAGGAGTGTCTAGCAGACAAATATCAAGCAAAGACAGGAGCACGAGGAAGAAAAGAACAAGGAAGAAAGGATGGAGCCATTTCTCTAAAAACTTCGAAGGAGCAGTAACCTATGAAAACCTGATGAATGACTCATGTTTGTGTTTTAGACCCATTTGTGCACTTAATCCTGGCCACAGTTATCTTTCTATTATAGACAGCCTTTATGGCAAGGACTATGCCATATCTGAGATAAGAGAACAACATCCACATATTTAACGTTACTTTTAACATATCAACTAAACATGTATGTGATGCAGAAAGTAGTTTTCCTAACTCATATTTTTATTGAATCTCTTGTCATAAGACAAGTATATTTTTTGGAGATATTGTGAACATTATCCTGTTATGTGTTTTTCCACACATAGATGTAAAATTCTTAGGTTTTAATGTTGACAGCAATGGACGTGAACTACTTGTGAAAATAATAACAGTTGGCAATATGTTTGTATGTGTGCACATTTTTTGTAAATGAAGGCCAACACGGGATTATATGTAGAGCCACAATTTAGCATTTTCATTTTTAAAATCTCTTGAAATATGTAAATAGAACATTTAATAAGCAGACATCAGCTGCTTATTGTAATTACTGACTTTTTAGTCAATATTAATGTACACTTGGTGTTACCTTATCATTGTCTTTCATTTGAAAAAGAAAGTGTTGGTGAAAAAGTACTTTGATTTTGATGCTAATAGTGCTTTTTATTATTATAAACAAATGTGCACACGCCTGGTACAAAGTAATAGTCCAGTCACAACGTTATTGACAGTGCAAGTTTCCTACTCACCTGAAGTTAAGGAACTGTTAGAGACACCTAGTGGCCACAGTGAGAATGCTCAGGTTGCATGTGTCTTAATGCACTGTCGCTTATCATAGCCTGATTTAGGGATGTCCACCTTTAATTTTATTATTGACACAATTTAACATGTAGAAACCTCGTTTCCAGAAAAGTTGGGACAGTATGGGAAATACTAATAAAAGCAGAGAGCAGGGATTGGTTCATTCTAATTAACATATTAAACTGAAAACAGTACAAAAATGCAATATTTGATGCCTGCATCACATTCCAAAAATGTTGGGACAGGAACATGTTTGCCGCTGTGTTACATCATCTTTTCTTTTAACAATTAACAATGGTTTAAGGCTAGCAGTTGATTTTTGGGCATTCTTCCATTATACATGTCTTCAGTTTTGCAGCCACATGGGGCCTTTGTTGTTGTATTTTACATTTTTTTAAAGAAAGATCTTGACTGCAGGAAGGCCAGTCTAGCACCCATACTCTCTGATTATGCAGTCATGCTGTTGTAACGTGCAGAATGTGGCTTGGTGAAATAAACATGGAAGTCCCTGAAAAGGACTTTGTTTAGAACGCAGCATATGTTGCCCCAAATTGTGTACATGTCTTAATGGGTTAATGGTGCCTTCAGATGTGCAAGTTACCCATGCCATGGGACTAATACACCCCCATTCCAGACCCTGACTTTTGAACTTTATGCTGGTAACAATCTGGAACACAATGTCCATTATTTCCATAAATAATCTGAAAGGTTGACTCAGAACACAGTACATATTTGCACTGTGCATCAGTCCATTTCAGATGAGCTCGAGCCCAGAGAAGTCGGTGGTGTTTCTGGATTTTATTGACATATGGCTTCTGCTGTGCGTAGTACAGTCTTTACTTGCATTTTTGCATGCAGCAAGTCCATGTGGTGAATTCTGTCATGGAAGCATACAGTAATGCAGTGATGTTTGAAGGATCAAGGGTCACATGCATTCATTTGTGGTTTTAGCCCTTGTCTTTTATGCACAGAGATTTTGTCTGGATTTCTTAACATTTTTGATGATATTATGCACTGGTGGAATACCTAAATTCTTTGCAATCACTTATTGGCAAATCACTTGTTGATTTATTGAAAAACTGTTGGATTATTGGTTGATGCATTTTTGGCAAAGTGGTGAGCATCAACCCATGCATCACCTGTTTTGGAACAATTTATAATACACCTATTCTTAAATCACCCCCGTCCCAGATTTTTTGGAATGTACTACAGACATCAATGTCAGAATGAGCATATGTTCACAAAAAACATATCGTCTTTTATTTAAGCACAGGTCAAAATGGATTTACAAATCACTGCTTTCTGTTTTTATTTGAATTTCACATACTATCCCAACTTTTTTGGAATTTCATAATTGACAAAATTCAACAAGTAACCTTTAGGACTGTAAATGTTAAAGTGTGATCATTATATCTCATTTGAACTTGCCAGTGACTGTTACTGTGTGTAGTCATGGGTCCGTGATGTGTATTAAACAGTGAAATTTGTTTTCATTTGGTACATTTTGTTAAAATTATTTTTAAACTAGTCTTATCAGAATGTGGACAAACAGGCCACCCAAACAGAACAGTATCTATATTCCACGGGCATCCACTGCTGGTACAGTCTTCATAACCACTTAGCGTTTGCTGTGTGAGATTTAATAGTGATATTGTCTTGTAATTGATAAATGATGTGGTGTTTAATACAGAAACTGCATCTCTTTTTACCCACTACTGCTCCTCTCACACACAAGCTCTATAAGCACTCTGGAGAAATTAAACCGCAGGCACTCTATGAGGAAGGTAACTCTCCCGAGGGTTCATTATCTTTTACATCCTCTTCCTGGCTTTACATCATGTGTTAAAGTGGCACACTTTGAAAAGTGCTTGACTCTGCAGGTTTCACAACGCCCAGCAGCACATAAACTCAGATTAAAACAACCTACCTTTATAACACACAAGCTGTGCTACTTTATATTCAGCAAGCTACCTTGAATAACTGTTACCACTGTTTAGTCTCCGACATACGATCGAATTCCAAAAAGACTGATTTGAGGTCCTAAATTTAAATAAACGGCGTTTTTTTTGTGGCCGTCGGGATCGTCTTTTGTCTTTTTGGAAACATACCTGCATGTGAGATTCCAAAAAGAAAAAAGATCCCTTTTTGACCTTCAGAATTATCGTTTCAGAACAAATAAATATTTTTGATTACAGTTGTTTAGTAACTGCATAAGAGGCTCCAAAAAAGACAACCCCCTCGTTGGGATCATCTTTTTGAATTCAGATCTGTTTTAGTAATTTAAAAATCTACTACTTCGAATCATCGCATAGAACTATAGCCAGAATCATTACACAGAATCATGCACTACTACAGTGCATCAGGATGATAATTTACAGTTACTGAGTGCTTAAATATGAGATTCCAAAAAAGATGACCCCATATTCATTTTTTGGATATTTTTGGATACTTTTCTGATCTTTATGGAATCTCACATGGATCCTTTCAATTCTTTTTTGAATTTAAGAATCAATAACATTGAATCAGAACATCATTGAAGTGTATAGTTTACAATTATTTCCATGGAAGATTCCAAACAAATTTAACAAAACATCCTTCATCTCATTTGAAATATGGATCCTATTTTTGCAACTTGGAATAAGTGCATCAGAAATATAGTTTACATCCTGCATGTGGCATTCCAAAAAGGCAAATCTAAAAAAAAAATGTCTTCTTAGAATATTATTTGTCATTTGGATTCCATAACACAGAATTGATGCACCAGAATTAGAGTTTATGACTCATGTTAAAAGTGCCTACTGGTTTTGCCACTCTATGTCTTTGTGCTTCTGCAAATGTTTCTACATTTCCTTGCATTTCTATATGTATAGTAAGAATGTCCTCATATCCCCTTCGCTGGTACTCATAATACTTTAAAAATGCATTTGGTTATGGTTAAGGTTAGGATTAGGTTTTAAGCTTAGAATTCTCAGAAGGACAGTCTGTGAGTGTGTGAGCTTTGTTCCTCTTTTCTGGAGCAGTTTTAATTTGCTTTAATTTAAATTGCCATTCAAGGCCTGAGATATGTGTGTCACATATGAACTTGTAATACTGAGCCATGTTACATGTTCACTCACAAATACACAAAGCCACCCTATTGCTGTCATTTTAAAAGATGTGTTCATTACTTTCACCACCCCCAAACGTGTGTGTACCTCTTGTAAAAGCATTAGCAGAGTTGGAGGACAAGTGGAGTGCTGAGTTTCAAGAAGGCCAGTTAAATACAAAAATACTGTTTTTTTTTTTTTAATAAATAAGAATGTAACAGAATACTTAAAATATCTAAAGTCTTTGCACTCACATGTTGACAAATCACTTGACTAGCTAACAAACTGTTGGATTATTTGTTGAAGCATTTTTTTGCAAAGTGATGAACTTTTGTATCAAAGCATGTTTCTATCACCTGTTTAAGATGTTTTTTGAACAATTCATAACATTCCTGTTCTTAAATTGCCCCTGTCCCATCATTTTTGGAATATAGTGCAGACATCAAGCTCAGAGTGAGCATTTGTCCACAAAAAACAATCAAGTTGCTAAAGTAAAACATGAAGCATCTAGTCTAGATCCCGCTTTTTGGGATCGAGTTTATTTCATAGCTGATAAAATTCAACAAGTAACCTTTATGACCGTAAATGTTAAAGTGTGGTCATTACATCTCATTTGAACTTGCCAGTAACTGTCATGTGTGCAGTTATGAGTCTAAACGTGTGTGTCTGAGTGAAGGACAGCTCATCAAAAAATGATTTACTGTTACTTGTGTCATTCATGTACTGGAACACGTTTCACTTCCTACAGATAAGGGAAACAGACGTCACTCAAACCATTTCAGAAACCAACTAAAAGGTTACATTCTTATTTATTTCAAATAAAAAGTAAAACAGCGAAATGAATGTAAATATTAACTGGCCTTCTCCAAACCCAACACTTCACTCGTCCTCCAGCTCTGCTAACGCTCACTTTTTTTAAATTGTCCACAAGAGGTACAAAGATAACAGTGAAGTACAGAAAAAGAGACACTGCCAAATGTACAAAAACAGAATCAATACAATTTAACGTGGACAATCAAAGCAATACAAATCTTTGCTTGTATTAACTACAAGTTTTGTTGCTTTCCTGTTTTTGTATTACTGTGTAAGGTTGACTTTTTCCTTACGATAGTGAGCGAAGTTGGGTTTGGAGAGAGTTAGTTTTGTTTTATGAATATTACTCTTCCCTGATGTAAGAAACAACTCTTTGATGATTTTCCAGTTTTTCCTGCCTCTAACTCGCCCGGTCCAGAATCAAACCTGCTAAAGCCGCTGACTCTCAATTCGTTTCCCTCCGCGTGGCCACCCGGTCTCCGTGACGTCAGTCGGCTGTGCGCAGATCCCGGATGGAGCTGGGGGGGAAGTGAACTGGGCTGCACAATAAACTGAAGGCTGCGAGGAGTAGGAAAAACCTCCAAAAGAGCACGCCGCGCAACCGAACTGGACTAAATCTACAACACTGGACCTTATAGTAAACGCAGAAAAGCGTGCGGACCAGGTTGTGGTGTACTCCGGTATCGGGATTGGCTCAGTCTCGCCGTGGAAGTTGCTGAGGATCGAGCCGTAAGAAAAAAAAAAACAGCAGCCAGCGAAAGGAACCGAGGAAGGAAACACGGGCTTTGGAAATACGCTCACTAACCCGACAGTTTTCAAGACTCTTGGCGATTATAGAGACTCTGTTGATGAATTATGTCTACCACCAGTATTGATCCTCAGGTAGGCTTTACTACTGCTCCGTTTGCCGGAGGAATATGTGCTTATATGTGCCTGGTTCCCGGCTCAGAGCGCAGCTGAGGCCTCGGCTTGAGTCGCGAGAAACGGGCACTGCGCGTCCACTCCGCTGTTGCTAAGCTAGCTAACGTTAGCCAGCGGCTATTGCGGACGGCCAGCTTCGCTCTTTAGCTCGCCTGCTGTTTGGTCACACGATCACATGAACGTGTGGCGATACTACCAGCTTAAACAAGCGACAAAAAAGACATAGTTAGCCTTGGCGACGTTTTCCATCAGTTGCTTGACGGATTAAATGTAGCATCAGCTGAGACACTCAAGACAGAACTTAATTTACAGTCAACTAACTTAGCTTGCTAGCTAGCACTCTTTTAAGCTAGCTTATATAAGCTAGCAGTGTGCCTCCGTTTGACCATTAAGACTAGTAAATTGGTAACTGGCTAATTAGCATTACAACAGTTAACCTACGTCGCTGATGTGGCGATAAATAATGTTGTCTGCTCGAGAAAGTGTCAGTTTAGCTAGTTTGTAGCTACATTTGACGTGTTTTCTTATGATGGACGCTAACCCTAAAAGACCAGGGCCGACTTGCAAAGGAAACCTGGGACGTATGTTTCATACTTGTTGAAAGACCATATATATTGTTGCCAAAGACAATAAGGTTAATGAAATGTATATTTGTTTCCTCCATCTTTCCTGTGTAATCTGCGCCAACGGAACCTGAAGACGTCAAAAGGACAAGATGCTAAAGGTAAGATAGCTAACACGGCTAACCTTACAGTGCTTCGTATTTTCATGCTCATGCTAGTCAGGTAAATTGAGCTGTCAGTCTAGCAAAGGTAAATGAAGCCAGGTAAGAGGGGATTTACAGGGGACATAAAGCTTCGCCATCGGTCCGTGGCTCGGTCTATTTGTGATATAAGTCGCCGTTCGTTGCCGTGGCCTAACGGGAATTTCCGTGCATGTTCATATTTTTTTTCTCAGTAATCGTAACCAAAGCGGTGTGAGATTTCAGGCACGGTTCGTATGGTAGCACCTGGTCAAGCTGCAATTTAGCAGATTAAGGCTGGTTTTGTATGTAAGTTGCACATCATTTTTAACCATGGAGAGTATGACTGAAGCATCCAGAGTCCGCTTTGGGATTACACAACACTGATGTGAGCTTTTGGTGTACATCTGCTTACATCTTAATATATCCAGTACTCGTGTTCACTCCATTAGCAGTTTTATTTAAGGTCTGGTCTGTCTCCCTAGTCAGACAGGTGATTCACTAAGATATGGAGTAACAGACACATGATTACAATGACAGTGTTTCGGATGATTCTTTTCCAGGTAAATAATGAGTTAACCTGTATATTTCCTCATTTATGTGAACAAGGCAGCCATATGGGTCAAATCA
This sequence comes from Colossoma macropomum, assembly GCF_904425465.1. Lineage (NCBI taxonomy): Eukaryota > Metazoa > Chordata > Actinopteri > Characiformes > Serrasalmidae > Colossoma > Colossoma macropomum. The sequence goes on along the minus strand of NW_023494793.1, from coordinate 7,378,337 downwards.
ACCACTATTTATGCTTTATGAATTAAAATGTGTTGTTGTAAAATGAGTGTTTATCATTGAGTGCCTCAACAGCAAAAAGCACAGATTGGTAACGCAGAGGCTAGTCTAGATTTGCAGGTTTGAATCTCACTTATGCCATGTGACATGACAGTAGAAGGGTACAGTGATTGATGCACCATTGTCAGGTGTGTTGGGATGTTTAGTGCTACAGGGGTCAGCCAACTGGTGCAGCTGATGTGCATTGGGAAAAAAATACTGTCTAAATCTGGAGAAAATGTGCAATATGTAATTTGAGCTTTTGTGCTTACTGGTTTGTCACAGAGCTATGTTTTCTGTTTTAGTGCAAAATGGCTCACTTCACCAAAAGGAAACGGTCCATGACAATGACTTTGAACCATACCTCACTGGCCAATCTAATCCGGTGAGAAAATTCTTTATGTATGTTTGTCCTTGTTTTGTGTAGAAACAATGTGTTGTAAAAAGGAGGGAAGATGTTTTACCATGTATAAAATCTAGGTTGTGTTTAATTAAATAAATCTAACTTGTTTTAGACAAACCATGATTATTTCGGATTTGATTGCTTTTTCTTTCTGATGGTTTTATTGCTTTCTTGTTATTTCATTTAAACATTGACCTGCCTTATTATGCTTTAAATAGGTAAATGAAACTGTTATTAGAATATTGCCTGAGTCAGCTTTTATGACTGTTGAAATTGTGTTGAGATCTGATTCTCTCACCATCTGCTGAACATTTGTTTTTGTGGATTTGTGTTGATATTGCACTGATTTTCATTACAAAGGTCAAACCACAACATTTCTGTGTTCCAGAACAACAGCTACCAATCCATGACTGACCCCTACTTATCCAGCTACTATGCGCCATCCATTGGGTTTCCCTACCCCCTTAGTGAGGCTCCCTGGTCAACTGGCGGTGACCCTCCGATCCCCTATCTCACCCCTTATGCCCCTCTCAGCAATGGAGACCATCATTTCATGCACGACACTGTGTTTGGACAGCCAGGGCGGTTTGGGCAGTAGCATCTACCCCCACCGCTTTAATTTTTTCCCTGAGAACCCTGCTTTCTCAGCCTGGGGCACCAGTGGCTCTCAGGGTCAGCAAACTCAGAATTCTGCTTATGGGGGAAGCTACAGCTACCCGCCCAGCTCCCTAGGTGGTACCCTGGTGCCGGATGGGCAGACAGGCTTCCACAGTGACACCCTGAGCAAGGCACCAGGCATGAACAGTCTGGAGCAGGGCATGGTTGGGCTAAAGATTGGCGGTGACGTCACAGGTGGTGGCTCAGGTGTCAAGACCGTGGGTTCAGTGATTGGCGGCGGGGCAGTGGCAGCAGCTGTAGCCACAGGTAATGGTGGAACCCCTATAGGCATGCCCCCCAAACCAACATCCTGGGCAGCCATTGCGAGTAAGCCGGCGAAACCGCAGCAGCTAAAGGTCAAAACCAAATCCGGGATGCCTATGGCTGGGGGTGCGTTACCTCCACCACCCATCAAACACAACATGGACATTGGCACCTGGGACAACAAGGGGCCTGTGACCAAAGTGGCCTCACCATTGCCTCCCCAGCACCAGCAGCAGCATCCGCCTCTCTCTCATGGCCACCTGCCCCCTCACCCCCATGGGCTCCCGCCCCCTCCGCAGCCGCCCATGCCCTCCGCCCAATCCCTCACTCAGCAGATGGCCACTCCGGCCCCACCTCCTCCTCAGCCTTACCAGAATCACAACCCGCCCCCTCAGACCCGGTGGGTCGCTCCACGTAACCGCAACCCGGGCTATGGTGGAGGCGGCAGTGTGGACAGCAGTGGCTCCTCCAGTGGTGGGGGTGTGGGCAATGGGGGTGGAGGTGGACCCCCAGGCTCTGGTGCAGGTGAGTCGCACCCGGTCCTGGAGAAGCTGCGTGCAGCGCACAGCTACAACCCCAAGGACTTCGACTGGAACTTAAAGAACGGTCGTGTGTTCATCATTAAAAGCTACTCTGAGGACGACATCCACCGATCCATCAAGTACTCAATCTGGTGCAGCACGGAGCATGGCAACAAGCGGTTGGATGCGGCCTTCCGCGCCATCAATGGCAAGGGCCCCGTCTACCTGCTGTTCAGCGTCAACGGCAGTGGGCACTTCTGCGGCGTGGCCGAGATGCGCTCGCCCGTGGACTACGGTACCAGTGCTGGCGTCTGGGCACAGGACAAGTGGAAAGGCAAATTTGATGTGGACTGGCTGTTTGTTAAGGACGTGCCCAACAGTCAGCTCAGGCACATCCGGCTGGAGAACAACGACAATAAGCCGGTTACCAACTCACGTGACACGCAGGAGGTGCCTCTGGAGAAGGCCAAGCAGGTGCTGAAGATCATCGCCACCTACAAACATACCACCTCCATCTTCGATGATTTCTCGCACTACGAGAAAAGGCAGGAGGAAGAAGAGGTGGTGAGAAAGGTAATGCTCACGTCACAATAACACTTGTTTTCTTCTCCTTTCGGCTATAAAGGTGTAATGATGTACACAGCTCACGATTAGATTATATTCACGACACACACAATATTCTCACAGGATTGTAAAGAAAATTTTAATGCCCGAACTGAACTGATGACCGTGTCCTTGCTGTTGCATAGCCCACAAATGACAATAGAAATTGGGGTTGGGAGGCCTGGAGCGGGGAGGGTGGCAAATGACAATGTGTTTTTGTAATTGACACCAAAGCTCACACACAGTTCAATTCCATTAGATGGCATTATTAATAGAATCTAGTTGGTATCACCCACCTTCATGATGCATATTGTCACAATATATTGTTTTAAGATTGATAAAGATTAAATGACCCTTATTAGTCCCACAACAGGGAAGTTTCACCTCCGCAATCTAACCCATCCGTGCAGTGAAACACCACATACACACTAGTGAAGACACACTAGGGGGCAGTGAGCACACTTGACTGGAGCGGTGGGCAGCCCTATCCGCAGCACCCAGGGAGCAGTTGAGGGGTTAGGTGCCTTGCTCAGGGGCACCTCAGTCACGTACTGTCGGCTCAAGGGAACGAACCGGTGACCTTCCGGTCGCAAGGCTGGTTCTCTAACCGCCAGCCCACAACTGCCCAGTTACACCCCTAGCCAGTTCTTTTTGTACATATGCTTGTTTAGGTATGTCAAATCAAATTGGAAAAAAATGCCACATGAGCTGCATTAAAAACACAGTAGCCACAATTCTTTGCTCATTCAGACTTGAGCAGCACAAATAAACAACAGTCATAAAGGTTGAAGAGGCAGACATTTTGATGAGAATTTTCTTCTGACATTCTGAGGCCATGAACCAGGAGTCATCAGTTCTGGAGCAGGGACATTTTCTAGCACAATTTGGTGACAGGCATGCACAATCATGTGGCGTGTGTGTGATTCAACTTATCAGTTTATTACCAGGGGCCTGTCTCATTAAGCATGTTCAACATGGACTGTGTTACAACCAAACACTTGAAACAGAGAAAGAGTCTAGTGGCTTATTTTTTAAAGGAAATGAAATAGTTCTACATAAATTTGGAGAAATGTGCTTTTTTATTCTTTGTATGTATGTAGTATGATTTGTTTCCTCTACCAAAAAGAGAGATTTTTCACGTATGATGTCATGAAATTAAAAATAGTGACAAGAAAAAGACCAGGGGGATCCACCTCCATGAGAAGGCTGTCCCTGATTAATGATACTAGACCCTCATTGGCCGAATCCTGGTAAAAAGTGATCTACCATTGTGAGACATAAAAAACAGGCTTAAATTGAACTAGGCATGAAGTTAGCTGGCTAAATGAGGAATCCTGCTTCATGAGACAGGCCACAGGATTTGTTAGAGGGAAATCACCAAATTGCTCTACCAAACCAGAATTGGCATCTCCATCATAGACTGTCCATTTAACCAGTACCAAACAGCTACTGCACTGCAAAACTGACCACTTGTTGAGCTGATTGGATACCTGCTGGTGTGATGTGATCATTGTTCAATGAACAGTGCTCCCAGTCTAAACCAAGCTTTGTGAGTAAATAACAAAGTGGTGCAGTGGATCATTTTGGCAGTGACTGAAGGGATTTCCACCAGTCCAAAATGTTTAAGCACCCCTCAGATAACGACTGGTAGAGGCCTGTGAATATGAGCTCTTTGTCCAGTTTGTATTTCATTTTGGGGAGAGCATAAATCAAGGCGCTTCAGTTACATCGCTGAAGTGTTTTCATATCTGGAGTAGGGCACCATGTACCTGGGCCCTGTGACATTGCAGCTTGTTTGCAAGAGATGCCTTTCCCCCCCTTGGGCTATGACTGATGGGCTTACGCTGTCCTTACATTCTTGGTTTTGGGTTGGTGATTGGGCAGAAGTGAAAGTGAAAAGTGCCTCATTTTCAGATGTGGTGTCATGTCACTGGAATTACTGTGTTCTACAGTTAGCTTTGTGTAGAGCCTTCTAGAACAGGTTATTACGAATTCACGGTTCCCAGCACATTGAAAAGGGAGCATATTTCTTTGTGATTTTCTTTGTTCAAGAAAAATGTGTTGCTTTTTAAGAATTTTGCTTGAATGTCATTGAAAGGTAATCTTGAAAACAGTAAAGCAGAGCATGTAATTGTCGCCATTGCTTCTGCTGGTTCCCTTATGCACTGTTATCAGGTTCATCAGAGTAGACAAATAGGCTACAGTGTATATTTTTTGTTTTTGTTGGTTTGCACAAATTCTCGCTAAAATTGTTGACAATTTTAATGCCACTTACTGTCTGTTACAGTACAATGTGGTATTTACAAAAGACAATCTTCTTGGGTGGGCTACAGTGTGTTGTGAGGAATACTAATCACTCTTCTCTTCTTGTCTACCATGGCAGAACTATGAACCTGCTCCAATCCAGAATCGATCCCGACTGGATCAGGTAAAAGGTTGGGGGTGGGGAGCGTGTTGGGTTTAGTGGGAGTCTCTGTGTGTGGAATACAGATGTCATGTATTGGCAGTGCAGTGCAGTGCAAAGGCGCTGCTCTAATGAAACTAAAAGCTTGCATCACTTTGATCACCCTTCATCTTTTCTTCTTCTTCCAGGAACGCCAAAATCGAAGTAAACAATAGAAGACTGCACCCCCATAGCTTGATCAACGGTTGTTTTAGGACTGACCATTTGAAAATGAAATTTAAAAAGAGGACGCAAGAAGAAATTTAAAAAGAAAAATGAACAGCCATTTTTGTTTTCTCTATTTAATTCTGGTGACTTGGGCCAGCGTCGAACTCAAACCTCTGCTCTCCTGGTTCTGGCTCCGTGAGGGGTGAAGTTGATTAACGGCACCGTGGTCTTCTTTGTCTCTTCTTTTCTATCATTTGGTTGGGTTTTACACACCTCCCTCCTTTCTTTCATCCCCAACTTTGACCAACAATTGTCTGCACATTTTCCCCTTTTTTGTTTGGTCCCACCCCTTCCTCCCTGCTTCCTCTCAACGCTGGCAGTGAGAGTCGTCAAGGTGACTTGAGTGAGTGTTAAAAGCCTATGATTACGTTTGTGAGTGTTTGAGAGGATGTGATGACGTTGTAATTGGTAAGGTGGAAGAAGAACCATCAAGAACCACCGGGGTTGCTCCCCAGCATCAGTAACTGTACTTGGCCAGTTTAAATTCGTACAATCGAGGTGACGTTCTGTACATCTTTATTGTTGTTGGTGTGGGGGTTTCAAAAGGGGTTGAATGAGGAAGGTCCTGGGGAGTATATGTGCAACTGCGTATAAGGGACAATGAAATGTGTCTTGATAAAAGATGATAATGTTGATGTAAAAGAAAACTATATTTTTTGAATTATGTAACACTCAGCTTATAACTTTTTTGTGTGTGTGGCTAGTCACATTGGTCACAATACTTTTGATTTTCCTTTTTTTTTTTCTTTTGTTTTCCTGCTTGGAGCCTTAACATTTTAAAGCTATAGCGTCATCAAAACCGTTAAGTAATTGCTGTACTATACCTCAACAGCATAATCAGGGAAAAAGACGTCCCATGCACCCTCTACCCAAGGGAAGTCAACATCACTGGCTGGACTGAAGACGAAAAAAAAATTACAGTTTGAGTTATGGTTCTGAGCCAAGTGCTATGATTCTGTTATACTCTGCTTATTGTTTTAAAAGCAGCATTGTAACTTTGTACTGTTCCACTGATGCCCAGCAGAGGTCGCTGTTTCTTTGTTTAAGCCAATTTGAGAGAAATGTAGCATTCACTGCTTTTTTGAAATCAGTCAAGGTGCATCACTTCCCGTATTTTTATTTTTTTTTGTCCTTTCTTCACAGAATTCAGTTTATTGATCTTTTCTTCCCCTTGTCCTCAGTATAATGCTAAGCTTTAACGTAGGAGCATATAATAACGGAGAACGCCTCAAATGTGTAACCTGAAAAATTAATGTTACTGATTTACTGTTAAAAGTAAGAAAAAAACAAAACAAAAAAGAGTATATGGTTTCTGTGCGTGATTTTTTTTTTTTCCTTTCTTTTTTATTTTTAGGACCTGCTTGCTGTTGTGTGAGTGTGAGTGTGTGTGCGTGCGTGTGCGCGCTTGTGTGTTTGTGTGTGAAAGAGAGGGAGTGTATCTTGTGAGGAATTCAGATTTATATAATCATATAACAAATGATTCATGAGAATATATGACATACTAAAAAATTACAAGACAAGCGTTTGTCACCCCTGAAAATGAATATGCATTGTATGGAAGGTCACTATCTATCACGTTCTTAGATTTGATCATGGTCATTATTAAAATAATACTATATGTTGTAACTGGTGTTCAAGGGCTTTGTTTTTACCAAGTTGTCTTTTGCAGGACTTTTTAAGGCATGCATAATTTCTTTACATTTTCTTCTGTGCCATCAAACGGTGTGTATTTAAAGTAGTGTGTAAAAAACAAGTTCATATTCACCCTCCTGTGATAAAGTTACAAATTAATGTAAGATCAGCTTTACATCAATACCATGTTGGATCAAGGCAGTTATGTAGTCAGGCTGGGTTTTAGCTGGCATGCTTGCATTACGCTAGCCAGTATGGGACATTGTACATTCCTACAGTTCTTCTGATGATATTTAGGTATATTAGCATATGCCTAAAGAAGGAGGTCATGTTAACATCCCTAAAAACCTACCAAGAAGTCTGAGTGGCCAGTTACCATTACACAAATAAGGTCATGCTTTAGTTTTGCTCATGTGGCTGAAAGACTGCCTAAATTGATAAATTTAACCTGTGTTGTTGAGTCACAAACTAGAATGTAAAATCTGCATTACAAAAACACAATTTTGCATCACAGAAAGTATTTAGTTAGACTAGGTTTAAGTAGCATAAATATATTTCATTATAAGCTAGCCAATATGAAAAACAGAACATTCCTCCAGTTTTCCAGTGACATTTATATACCTCATGGGAAGATGAGAGGTATAGGTGTAGGTAGAGGTGTGTATATACAGGTATAGGCTATACCTAAAGAAATAGGCCTACTTTATCCCCAAACACCTTATGTTGCTGAGAGTAAATGAAATCTATGAGAGGCCAGTTACCATTATACAATGGGCCCATTTCACTGTTAAATATGTTGGCTGTTCAGGTGAACTTTCCTTTAATGTGGATAATAGACTCCCTTATCCAGCTGCTTGCGAGGCTGAAATCATACTGTTGCCAGTATACCCAGGATTTTTTTTTTTTTTTTTTACTTAGCAATGAAATGATTATACTATATTGTACATGAGTCGTCCTGTGCTGTATTACAGAAGCTACCTGGCAGATTACCCTTTATACCTGTAATAGCTGTTCCCCTTTTTTACATGCTGAAAATTATTGTTTTTGAGCACATATCCCACAGTTCTCTTTTTGCGTCATCTCTTCAGGTAGGCTACAGTGGATTCGTCTGTGAGTTTTAAGCTGATGCACACCTGGGCTGATTAGGGGGACGGACAAAAACAAACAAAACTAGTTAGTCAAAAGTAACAATCACCAACACTGAACATCCAGGCTTCCGCTTTTTCTGCCCGCCCTGCAAGACTTAAACTCCACTGAGAATCCCTTGCCCTATTTAATAAGCAAAAAAAAATAATCATCCCTTCTGAGTTTTGAAGTGTTTCCTTTATTGATGTGCTCTGTCCAGCCTCTACCATGTTGTGAAGGGCAGGTGCTCTACAATAAGCCAAGAGTCTGAAGAAGACAAAGGAAAGTAAAAGTGATCACTGAAATTCTAGTAGTCATGGTCATTTAGAAAACATTTTATTAACAGGCATGAAGAAATCAAAAATGAGATGAGCAGTAAGCAATCTTGCTGGCATTCAGCTCTGCAGAGATTAAATATAGATAGTACTTTAATTTAAAGCTCTTAAAACTGTCCAAGCTGAGAATTGCACAGAAGCAAATTGAGACTCCAAGCTGAACACTCTCCCTCTGTTATACTGAGTAATGGAGTTTACTACTCGTATCATATTACTAGTATTACTAGCGTTAGTAGTAGCAGTAATACTAATGTATTGCTACTAGTACTATTACTGTAATTGGTCATTTTGAAGAGTATTAGGATATTGCTAGCCACAACAATTGCATAAGAAACAGATCAATGGACCAACATCAGCACTCACTGAGTGAAGGTAAAAAAGAACACACAATACATTCAGACTTACTGTAAACCTGATCTCTGTGCCTTTACCACAGAGCTTTAAGTTCAGAGCTCATTAACCATCTGATGCTCATCTCTACCGCAGTGTGAGCAGATGTATGAAAGGCAATGCTTTTTCCAAAGGGAGGAGGGCATCTCTCTCTCTCTCTCTCTCTCTCTCTCTCTCTCTTTCTCTCTCTCGTCAGCTACTGAATTACTATTCCCATCATGCCTCGCCCCAAAACGGTGTCCGTGTACGACTCTCGGTTCCGCAGAGCTGGAGGACCCTCTCTTGGCATTCACCGCGTGCCTTAATTGTATGGACATTAAATCAAGGTCCGCCGTGAACACGCAGAGAGGCAGAGTCCCGGGGGCGCGCGCGTGCGTGATTGCGCGCGGCTGCGACGAGAAGAGCCCTGAAAGGCTACTGTCTGACATAAATAAAAACAAAAAAGGGGAAAAAATCTGTCGGAAATCTCGTCGAACCGTTTGAAAGCATCGAAACGCGGGAGGCTCAGTGGGAGAGCGGAGCTGAGCAGAGCAGGCCAGCTGCGCATGCGCAGTGGGCTTTGCGTTAGCCTGCACACAAACCCCGCAGCTCCAGTGCAAGCAAACCGCGGCTATTGTCCCTCTTTTTCTTATTGCATCACCGCCGCAGATCACTACAGCACTGGCCTCCAGTCCTCAGCACAGAAAAAGACACCGGTCTGCTCTAAAAACCCGCACCGTCTAAACACGGCTGTTCATTCTCTCTCCTACAAACAAATGATCAGGCTTTTCGCGATCCGCCGGACGTCGAAAAGCGAGTCAGCCGCGTCCCTAAAGGAGCCCAAAAACGCGATCTGCAGTTCTCAGCGGTTTGCCGCAGCAGCAGTGCATCCCTCTGTAAACAAGCCGGATGATCGCCGCTCTCCTCTCAGCAGCATCCTCAGCCGGGCTGCTGTTCTTCAGCAGAAAAAAAGAAAAAAGCCCTCAGCGCCCCTCCCCACTGCAGCCTAACCCCCCCTCCTCACCACCACCACCACCACCTTCACCACCACCATCACCATCCAAAACGTCTGATCGCAGCGAAAAGGAAAAGGCGCGGACGCTCCTCGCGCAGCCCGTCAACAAAATGAGCTCGCGCAGCCGCAGTGGGGCTCGACCGCCCCCCCATAGAAACAAATAACAACAAAAACAAAAAAGTATCCTCGCGCATCCCGTCCTGCGGTGATAGTGTCGCGCGCTGGCCTTTGCCGCCGCCGTCGCTGCTTCTGCTTCTTCTGCTGATCTGCAGCGCAGCCTCGACGCGAGAGGATTACATCGGGACACGGTGACGTCATGACCCCCCCTCACCACCACCACCTCCCACCCCCATGCACACGCACCAACATACACACTCTATAGCCGCTAAGCAAATCCTCAGCAGCAGGATGCCCTTGAAAATCCGCGACGCTGACATTGTGGCAGAGCAGAGAAATCTCTCCACAATCCTCCATCGGAGCTTCAGCCGGCGCAGCTGAGGAGCGCACAAAGGAGCTGAGACAGCGCTCAGTCTGAGCCGGTCATCCGGGGAAAAGCGCAGCAAAATGGATTCGCAAGACGTGTTTACTTTCAAGCATTCTGTCTCACTGCACGTGTGAAACAGCTAGAACGGCTAAAAAAGCTGCAGAGGCTGCACTGTGCATCTAAAATGGCGCATGCAGGCACCTGCTGATTCCTACACCCCCCACCACCACCTCCCCCACCCTCACTGCGCCCATCCTATATATGCCATATCCATGAGGTTAAGAGAAGCCTGACTGTCTGTAGTGCTCCACATCTCACCATGCTTTTCAGCAGGCCTTGCTGGTCACGCTCTGAGGGCTTGCATTAGCTCCGTTATTCTGATTAAGTCTCCCCAGCCAGCACGGCCTTCTCTCGTCCCGGTCCAGGATGAAGCTCATGCTCGTTGAAATGTGTGCTGCTGCAGGACTCTCTGTGTTTGTCTCAGCTTTCCGGGCCCTGTCCTCCCCCAGATCCGAGAGGGAGGAGCTGGCTCTGCATTACAATGGCGCCCCTCTGGTCTGAGGGGCATTGAGTGGTCAGTCCAGTCCGGGGCCTCTTCATTACAAGGCAAAGTGTGCACAGAAGGAAGCCGAAAGAGAGAGAAGAGAGAGGGAGCTTGCCTTTACATATGCACAGATGTTAATGAGCCATGTTGTTTCCTAAGAGAATTCAAAGTAATGGCTTTAGAAAGTGCATTCACTCACACTCTGCTACCCTGAGCTCCTAAGGTAGGTTCAGAAAAGCTCAAACTGGGAAGGTGCAGGTGCAAGCCTGCAAACTTTACCTGGACACACATTCCACTCATACTGCATTCTCCTCTACAGTAGACTTTGTCACCTATCACAAAATCTTTAATCTTTGCCCTAGACAAAGATAGGCAGCAACCTATGCAGACCCCCATGAGCCAAGGGCCCCATGAAAATACAAATTAGATATAGACCATTCTACCGAGGAGGGTTAAACTGCAGTCCCACAGAAAAAAAGAAAAAAAAAGATATTTTTTAAGGATTATGATATGATCTATTTAAACCCAATACCTTGATTGAGATAGAAATATGCTAAATATATATACTAAACCATCATTTATAGTGTACTTTCTGTTGAGAAGCGGCTGTCTCTAACCCTTAAATTTCACCTTGTGAAGATTATTTTTAAAAACAGATGTTTTATTGCCAATGTTTTTATTATTATTATCATTATTATTATTATTATTATTATTATTATTTTAGTAATTTCAGAGTTTAACATTCTGATTATATTTGATAATCTCACTACATTGGCAGATAATTTAGCTTGGTTTAAGTATATTTCTTGAAGGAAGAAACTTTTCTATCTACCAATATTGTGAGATCACTGCTGTCGGAACAAAGCCTCGTATCTCCAAAATGATAACTTTACAGGAGAAGGAAAATGAAAGTCAGTGCAACAGGCCTTTCTTCCAAATCATTTTAGGAAATTTATTTTGGTCCATTCATTATGAAATCTAATCTACACACAATGTAAAGGGCAACAGGCATTTTCAGTTTCCAAAAACTGGAAAATGACCAAACTGTTCAGATAGCAGCAACAAATATTATAATAATAATTATGGTCATTTTCCAGTTAAATTACTTAAAACAAGTAAAATAAGTTATATTAGTTACAAATAAGTTAAAGAAATAAGTGAAAGGATCCATATCTTCATCCAAATTTTCCAAGCTTTTTTGACACAAGAGTTTGATGTAGTATGTAATCACTCTTAATCTTTTAAGATGTACAGTTCATTAATCACTCTATACAGTCTATATTTAGAAACTAAGCTGCAAGAATTTTGAATTCATTGCTTCCGTGATGTCATAAAAGCCAAAACATAAAAAATTTAATATATACACAAAATCAGACTACAGCACTTTAGCCCCACCCTTTTACATTGAAGGTATAAGGAGTGTTTCAGCCTGGATTGTTTTTTAACAAAGCCAAATAAGGCAGCCAGTCAGAACAGAACCCATTTACATGCATCAGTCTTAAAGGCGCAGTAACAAAACCAGCCTGTTAAATTCCAAGACATAAAGAGAGGTTACGAAATGGTCATGTAAGAATTGATTATAACTGTTTTTGTTACATAAACCCACAGAAATGTCATAAGTGACAAAGTGAAAAAATGACAAAAATGAAATACAAGAAAAGTATAGGATATGGACACTTTTAATAGTCTTATAATATTCTTACACCAAACTCAAAATATTAGATATATTGACTAGATTCCTGTCTTTTGCCAAGAGCCTCACAATCATTAAATCCACACCTGTCTGTTACTTAGCACATTAAGATGATGACTGTTGATCAGCCAAAAAGTAACAAACGCATATCCACGAATGTAGTATTGTACAAACTGCATGCCTGAATCATCACACAAGCGCCTTAAACTCTTCAGTATTCAACAATGTCAAACAGAATGGCTAATGTGCATTCTAACACTGACCACCACATGTCAAGGTTTGAAAACATAAACATTAACACTACTGTCATCACATCAGAGCTCATGGGCACTTCTCTAAGTCGTGTGCTCATTTTAATGATTAGAGCTTCAAGCAAATTCAACAAACTTTTACGTAACCACATGGAGATGAGTAAACATACTGCACAGCTTTAGGAATTGAGCCTAATCTCTTAAAAATAAAGGCACCAAAGTCTTTCTTCTGGGCCACCGTTTCCAAAACCTGGCTCTTTAGTACCTCTGCTCTGCATACTTTTGTGCTTTCTTGCTGTAACCCACCCAACTCAACTCAGAAAAGGGCTTGTTAATGAACTTACTAGTTGAACTACAAGCGGAAGAGCAGGCAAAACATTAAAATGTGACCACGGCCAGGGTTGAGAATCACTGTTCTGGAGATGCTAAAGAAGAACTAATGTTGCTTCCCAAAAGAAACTTTAAGTGGATGCAAAGTTTATGTACAATGTAACATAATATGCCAAAAGTGCAGCCCGTGAGCCAAAGTTGGCCCATTAAGATGTTTTGATTTGGCCCACCAGTAAGTTACCCTAACCCCAACCCCTCACCCAATTTTAATGCCAGTTACTATTTATCCAAAAAATGTAGCAAACTGGGGAAAAACAAAACATGAAATGTGGTCTGTGTAAAAGTGGCACATTTACATGGTATATTTTCTTTCCAATATAATAAACATAAATAGAAACTGTACTAAAATTTGCAGAAAAATGCCATATTTAGGTTTGTTTTCTGTAGAGGATAGGGTAATATATTTACATACTTAGAGGGTCGATTTGTTGAATCTTCACTTAAAAAAATGATCAGCAGAGGTCTCAAACCCCAAAAGTGATCAGTAAATCCTTTCCTTATTTACTGTCTCTCAGCCCCTTCCATTCTTCTCCCACTGCCTTCCACCCTCCTCATCCTCTCTTTCCCAAATCTTCCTCCCACGTGCGCATACATATCTCTCGCTAGCACGAGACCCACTCTGCCCCACATGTCTCGGATGATTGGCCCAGCTGCTCTGCTCAAATTCACCATGGCAACCACAAATCTGTCGCCCGGCAACGGGCTTCTCTTTCACCCCACTATCTACACCGAGACCCCCCCTCTCAACAGCGAACTGTGTGGCGGGTGTCATGAGGCGAAAGGGTGAGGGTGCTATAACGGGCCTCTGTGCTTTAGCATGGACGATCTGTAGGGTGACTCAGGGAGGAGGGCAGAGGAAATTTGCCTTGTTGGTTTTTGTGGTTTTTTGGCTATTGCTCAATACACATTTTAGAATATGAGCTGAAAGGGTCTCGTATTTACAATAAGATGTTCTTCAGATCTGGATAAAGCATGATTTTATAGGCCCACCCAAAATGACTAACAATGCCAGTTTGTGTTCAGTGTTTTGTTAAAAAAGATGATTCTCCAAGAGTTTTTAGTAAAGGCAATGGTTCTATATAGAACCTTTTTGAAAATGGTTCTATAAAGCACCAAAAAGGTTCTGCTATTGTTATGATATCAAGCTTGTAATAATAGAAGAACCCGTTTTAGATTACTATTTAGAGCCATTTTCAAAGAGGTTCTATACTGAAACACACACAACACATTCTCCATCAACCTGAGGAACCATTTCACTATTTAAAGAACCATTTAAGCATCACCTTTAAGCATTGCCTTCATTAAAGAACCTTTGAAGAACCCTCTTTTTTTAAAGTGTAGCATATTGTCACTGTTTTAATAAAATATTGTGTCTTTGAGATGGTAAATTTAAACAAAAAGGATGAAAAAAATCTATAATGTAGCATAAGCCTTTAAATGGCCAGGGCCCACTGGAAGGCCCCAAAGTTTTATTACACACTTCTATAACCTAAGAATAGCTCAACCAGTTTGCATTGAAGTTCCAGTAGTTACTGAATAATAAACCTGGGATTTTAAAGGGTTATTAATGAGATTTCATTCCATGTAATTTTGGACCATTTCTATTGGTCCACTAAGCATGGCATGTTCACACAATGCAAAGGGTAGCTGACACCTTCAAATAATGTGAAACAATGAAAAGGGAAATTTTAAAAGGTATTAATATAGACTGATCATTTAGCCATTTTATGTCAATCTGCAAACATATATGAACACTAAGATGTTAGATATTAGTACAAAGCTCAAACCTACATTTCTCATTTATATGTGGTATTGTTGTACTTTAGATTTGAACAAGGCCAGATAAAATGAAGACATCAGTCACGCAGTGAATGTTCTTTAGTTCTGTTTCTTCATAATTCACTCTGACATTTAGTCAAACATTTAGACAATACTGACATTTAGTCCTGCAGATTTGTTTCTGTTTTGATGAATCACTACTGAATCACTTTCTTCACATCTGAAGCATATTCACAGTCTGCCAAATTCAGTAAACAGAGATGATGAGCATAGTTTTAGCCTTGACTTATTATTTTCCTCCCCATAGCATTCAAAGAGTTGTATATAAAATGCTGTATGTCTGTTTGTGACAGTATAGGATATAAGAGGTTTTTGAAAAGAATAAGTTTTATTGATCACAATATAGCATTGATACAGTGGGGTCCAAAAGCCTGAGACCACTGTTGAAAATGCTTCTATTTTGTAATCCTTCTAATTTAATGCAGAGTTTCTGATTACAAATAATATTATTAGCATCACAATTTGAGCGAAAAGTAGAATATTTGAATGTTTACATGAATTTCAGAATTGCTCAGTATTTGAAGTGCCCCCCTTTTGCTTTAAAGACAGCGTGCACTCAAACAGGCACGAATTCCTTAAGTTCGTGCGAAAGCCTCTGATCAGTAGATCAAATCCACTTGAGTGTCATCCGAACACGTTTTAATGGAAGGAATAAGACTAAAAAAAGTCTTTTTGTGCATTGTTTCACAAATTTGCTTCAATTTGAATAGTGATTTAGAAACAGTGCACAATTTCTAATATTTCTCCTTTTATTTATTATCATAACTTTCTGTAAAACAACTATCATAAAAAAAAAAGAAAATTCTCAAAAATGACACTATAATGCATTTTGGACTGCAACCCCTCATTTATATACAGGCGCAGATTATTTGTGCCCTGCGCTCTCAGACGATGCTCTCATTAGCTTGAGGGCAAAAAGTCTAAGCGCCCCTAGGAGGTGGAAGGTCATATGCAAATGTTGCTGTGAGGGTGTGTCAGCATCTGTGCGTTTGCAAATGGGTGTGTCTGCCACGCTTATGCGTGCTTTAATTTCCATATATTAATATATCAGTTACTCGCAGGCCGCATCCCTCTGCCTATCTATTTCTCTTAGTCTTTGTTCATCGAGGCTTGTGTTACCCCTCCCCCTGTACACGGCTCCTGATGTGGGCAATGCTTTGACTGTGTTGTGTGATATTTGTGTGGGCTGTAGTTTTTTGTTTGTTGAAACACTGCTGATTTTAAAGAGCCCATATCCTACATTTGTCTTGTATTTTATTTTTTCCTTGAGGTCGACTTATTACATTTCTGGGGATTTATGTACTAAAATGGTTATAATTCATTTTTACATGACCATTTTACAACATTTCTTTATCAGTTATATTAAAGAGGGTGTTTTTTGTTACGACTACTGTTTGCTTACAAGATGAATGAGCTCTGTTCTGACTGGCTGCCCTGTATTTTGTCTCATTCAAAAGCACCCAGAGGTGTAACACTGCTTAGAACTTCAGGGTGAATGGGCAGAGCTAAACTGATATAGGCTGAATAGGTGGGTGCATGTAAGTGAGTTGGCTCTTGTGACATCACAGAAACAAGGAAATTAAAAACAGGCTATTAAGTCAGTATGAACTGGGTAGTGAACAATATAGTTTTAAACTCTAAAAATGTTTAGATATCATCATCATCATCATCATCGTTGTTAACCGCTTAGTCCAGCTAGGGTCGCGGTAGCAGTTGGGAGAGCAGAGAATCCCAGACGACCCTGTCCCCCGCAACAGATAGATATCACTTCAAACTAATTTATTTTGAAAAAGTGAAGGAAATTTGGTCTTCCATTAAAGGTACCTTTTAAGGTACATCCAAATGTTTACTGTAACATTTTTTACACACAGTGTTTAGATAAGCTGTCTCCCTTTTTTGGGGTCCCCTTGATAAGTGTGACATTCAAAAAGCACCACTGTTAAGGAAGAGAACGCCTATTGTCAAAAATAACCACACTGAGTTTGGCGTTTAAACATTGGTGTTTATTGGTTGCTGCAAATTTTCCTCAGCTTAACTAAACATAGTAACATGCTTAAAAAATGTTACAGTAACATGTTTAAAACCTAAAGATGAGATTTATAACCCTGAAAATAAAGGTGCCCAAAATGTTTCTTTACGTCCATAAATGAAGAACTTTTCGTTACCCAAATACCTTTCAGAGGTGAGTGTGAAGAACCTTAGTGGACTTCAGATTATAGTCAGTCCAAAAAAAAAGTCTCAAAATTGGTAACTTTCCAGGGGATGGCTTAAATTTCATAGCCATTACAGAAGTCACATGGTGAATGAATACCTTAAGGGTCTTAAATTCCAGTTCCTGATGAATGGACTAATATAAATACACCAAAAATTACGCAGAATGAAATCTTACATTAATGTACAAGCTATGTTTTTCCCTTCTCCTATAAAGTTACAATTTCAGAGATGTGAGGTTTTGTTATGAAAGCAATGATATTCTTGTTGTAGGACCATCCATGAGGTCATTTCTGTACCCCCACACCAAGGTGATGCTTTGTGATTCACTGATCTCTTTGCATATTTATCACAAAAATGAGTAATGTTTACAAGAATACTGTTAGCAAAAACAAATTAGACCATCAACGTTCCCCCATTAAACAGATGTGTTGCTGGTTAATTCAGAATGCTTGATTGCATTCCATCAACCCCCCTCCTCATACGGAGCATTCTAGAAACAGCCAGCGTCTCATTTCCAACACACATCCATTTGCATTTGCAAATGATGACTAATTAATCTGACTCATTTAGGGCATTTCTCACAAATGGGAGGAATATTGTCATTTATTATAGCATCTATTAGACAGAAATCAAATCTACATACAAAGACAATCAGCCGCCCACTGCCCCTTTCTGGAATTAATAGAGGGGGGGAAAGAGAAAGCGCAGTAAGAAGAGAACACTGGGGGGATGGAGAAGGGTTTAAGAGAGAAAAAATGCAATTTAAGAAATAATATGTTTTACAAGAACGTATCACAATCTGTTTGGTTCTGCAACACGTCTATCATCCATCAGCATAGCAAGTGAGGACTTCTCTTTTTTTGACTCTCTTGGTTTAAAATAAACCAAACATGTCAAATAAAAACAAAATTAACTCCAGAGAACAGGTGATGCATACAAAACGTAGAAACAATGCATGTAAGATCGAAAGGGAGATATACAGAAAAGTCTTAAAGCGGAATTCCATTTTTTTTTCAAAATTTCTGCATAATTTAATGGTCAAGATGTAAACAAAGTCATTTAGAGTACTTTGATGTGGAATGGTCCATTCTTAAGAAACTTACCAAGTCAGTATTGTTCACACTGGTGGTGATGGAAACCAGATGTCTGAGTTTGATGCCTTTAAAAGTTTCCTCACAGAAAGTTATCACATGAAATTGTTATGAATATGTTGCCTGACGCCTGAGATGCTGTTTTACGATAGCGTTGAGATCAAGTTTTGGTATTAATGTATTTTCAAAATATAATTGAGGTGGAGGGGTACATGCAGGGAGTTGTAAAGCAAAATAGTCCCAAAAGAAAACTTTTTTTTTTTTCAGATTTACCACTTTTTTTTTTCAACATTACATTTAAAACTAGACACATGTGGGTTCACTTGAGGTTTTGAGCAATAAATAAGATGGCTAAATTTGTGTTGTAGACTTCACAGCCCCTGGTTCCTATGATCACCACTGTAAAGAAAATGTTTCTCTACAGTGAACTATTTCACAAAAAATAAAATGACTTAAAAACGATAGAAAATTGAAATTCTCCTTTAAAATGCATTTAAAAAAAATGAAGAACTATCCAAACATCATGAAAGATGATATGTGTGAAAAGTCCACCAGCACTGCTGTCCCTGACCCACTCAAACCAGCACCACATACACTACCATGTCAGTATCATTACAGTGTTGCGAGTGGTCCACCATCCAAATAATATCTGGTTAGCCAGGGGCATCACTAGAGGTTTCTGTATAGGGGGCTAAGCCTGTATGAGGGGAGTCTAGGGGTACGGTCTCCCAGGAGCATTTTTAAAGGCCCTAAAATGTCTGTTCATTGTGAACCTTTACGGCAGCAACAGCCTCAAAATGTGTCAAAAAATGTGTATTTGTCAAGTTGGCACAGAGTAGGTCTGTCTCTTCATAGTTTGTATTAAGCACAGAGCCAGTATGACTTAAATACTATATATCCATCCACTTGAAACAGGCACAGATCAAGCAAAGGTACTAAAGTCAAACAATACAATATCAATATCTCCTCTCTCTCAGATAAGCTACAAGATCCTAATTACATTATTCAAATACATAGATTATAGATTAGTTCAGTCTCAGTTGGTGCCATCAGAAAGAGTGTAATTTTGCTCACTAAACTCCATCAGATCTGCTCCTTCAGTCCTGTCAGTCTCCTTCAGCTTCTTTCTCTCCCTCTTTTCCTGTGTTCAGTAATACATTATTTTTGTCAAACTGAGATTTATAAGAACTCAAAGAAATAATGAGAGATTAATTGATCCATTTGATTTTTTTAACTTGTAAAAATGATCTGACTGGCCTTCAACGGACCTGCTGTCTCTTAATTTCCACCTACAGGTTAAGGATTTGAGGGATATAAATCTGCATTATGATCAACACTATATGACCTTTTCACTGACATTAACTTACTGTAAACAACAATATATGGCAAATACTGGAGTCATTGTTTCAAATACTGAAGTAAAATATTAAAAACAAAGAATATAAAGAGCTGTCAATTACCTGATTTCTAACCCTCACTCTTGAAATGAACATATGATAACACAAAAACCTTCACTTTGTAAGTGCTATTTGGTCATCAAATTACCACCGCAAGTGTTATATAGCACCAATCCAACAGCACCCTTCCTCCCACGCTGGGCTAAATCTCAAATGGGTCCCTGCTGGGATTCAGCCACGTCCATACTTGACAAATAGTGCACTACTTGGATGTCAAGGCTAGAATTTCTAAACTTCTATTGCTAGCACACTATTTAGGGAGTACGGAACCATTTGGGATTCACCTGGGTTTACGCAACGTCTGATGGAAACACATATGAAAACGTGTAAGCCATTCAAGTGACATTCTTTAAACCTTTATATTGCTGTTACAGTGAATCATACCATAAGTACCTTAAATTAAGCCTGTGATATTAATGATGGAGTTTAGGCTGTTGGCTATCTTTTAGCCTGTTATCTAGCTGACCAGCCAGCTCTCGTTCGGAAAATAAGTTGTAAGTCCCTCAGTTTAAGCAGAAATGGGTTCTTACTTCATCAGTACACTCGGTGGTCCATGTGAGCAGCATGAGACTCAAAGAATTTTAGGACCGGAACTCTCCGTTTTATAATACTGATTTTCTAATTGAGCTTTTATCCAAAATCTTATCTTCACCTTTAGCGGTTGCAGACTTGCATTGCTTTGCAGAGCGGGTACAACCAGAGACACTCCCCCAGGTCTGATATGATTGGCTTACAATTAACAAGGTCTGATATGATTGGTCGAGCCACGGGTTCCACATTTCACATTACCTTAGTAAATCTGTGGTAGCACAGCACAGGCAGCGCTGCATTAGAGCAGCAGCAGTGCCTCCCTCAGGTGGTGCGCTGCTATTATATAATATTGTGAAGTTGGAAGCGCGAGTGCATGGTTGACACATAAAGAATGAATGAAAATAATATATTATAGATGATTTAAACTAGTAATGTACTGTCCTAGCGACACCCCTGTGGTTGATCAGTAACTGACCAATGATGCATGGGATAGATTGCAGCTGAATAAACAACATATGGAACACAGTCAGTAAATGTACACCTACTTTACATGCCCAGAAGTTTCCACACAGTCCTTGTAATTCAGCTACCAAGGTGTACCCATTGCTAGCACAAGTGTTTAATTGTGCACGGCTTGTATGATCTCAAAAGAAAAGCGCTGCCAAAAGAAAAGGGTTCTCTGGAGCAGCCACACCTGTGCCTAAGATCACTGAATGCCAAAGTATAAAGCCCATCAACACTGGGCTGCAGAGCAGAGGAGCTGTATTCTCTGCAGAGATGGAGCTCCATGCAACACCTCTGGGCTGTGGCAGACTAGAACAGAACCAGAACTGATCATTTAACATCAGTGTCTGACCTTAATGCTCTCAAGACTGAATGCAATCAAATCCTCACCACAATATTCTGACACCCACAGTGTATATAGAAGACATTTAAAGTAGGAATTCCATCTTTTTATTTCTGTATAATTAAGTCACTAAAATGTGTACAAAGTCATTCAGAGTGGTTTGGTGTGAAATGCTCCATTCTAGAGAAACTTACCAAGTCAGAATTGTTCACAGTGGTGGTGAAAGGAACCAGACATCTGAAGCGTTCGATGCTTCTGAAGTCTCCCTCACAGAAACATTATGCGAAATGGTTGTGAATATGCTGCCTGATATCTGAGATGTTGGTTTTTGATAGTTTTGAGATCAATTTTGGCCTAAAACATATTTTTCCAAATTCATTCATGATGGAGAGATATGTGCAGGGTAATGTGAGGCAAAATAGTCCCCAAACAAAACCACTTTTTCTTATCACTGTTTAACCATTTACAACATCACATACAGAAACTGGATGTAGATTCACTGGTTAGCATTGGATAGCAAATAAAATGGCTATATTTGTGTTGTAGACATCACAATCTCTTGTTCCTTTCACCGTTTTGGGTCAGCATGTTTCTCTCCAATAATCTATTTCACCACAAAACACTCAATGGCTTTGTTTACACCTCAGCCATTGAATTTTGAAATTTTAGAAATTTAGAGATTAAATTAAGGTTGTGTGTCTAATAAAATTTCTATTAAAATAACGAAAAAACCAACACTTGCTAAGAAAAGAGCCAGTTTAAACTTGGCAGCAGGATTGTTTTAAATCCGGTGAAACCTGATATAATCTCTTTAGCCGGGATCACAGCCTTGTTTTTGATAACACTGTTCATGAACAATAACAGTACTACCTCAGTGACGTCATCTGTTCTCAAAACAATATGACCATCTCCAAAGTACCATCACTTCGGGCCAAATATTTATCATCAAGCTACCGCAGGCTGTTTGCTTGTTTTGTCCTTCCCCTGATGTGATTGGACAGGCTGCTAATCCCTGAAACTGCTCCACAGTGTTATATAGATCGCGCGGAAACGGCTCAGGTGCACGAGCATCACAGCGGCGTGTTTTCCTGAGCAGAATGGAAACAAGAGGAGGAAGTGAGTTGCCCCAGAGGTCTCAACAGAGCACCTGCCCGGCTCACAGAAAGGGGCCAGGGACCGGAGGGGTCCCTAGAGGTCGTTGGGAAGAATCAGACCACGCTGACCACTCTGACCACTCTGATCCACCGGGCAGTGACGCCAGAGGCTTCCACTTTCTGGACGGACCGCACAGGCGGAGGAGCGCGAACGAGAGGGCGCGCGCGCTACGCGTGAACATCAACGCGCGCGAGCGCAGGCGCATGCACGACCTGAATGAGGCGCTAGATGAGCTGAGGGCCGCCATGCCGTACCGGCCAGGACCCACAGCTAAGAAACTGTCCAAGATCGCCACGCTGTTGCTGGCCAGAAACCACATCCTCCTCCAGGCGCGCGCGCTGGAGCAGATGAGCAGGATGGTGGGGCAGCTGAAGTCTGGACACTGTGTTAGTGCAGGAGCAGTGTTAGTGCCGCAGGAGGCGACAGGCAGCGCGAGTCCCTGGACAATATGATATATGATATGATGCTTCTGTTTCCTTTGTGACATTCTTTGATAATTTGGCCATTTATTGTTTCTGTTGGGTTCTTTAGAGCACTGCCACACAAGAACTTTTGCTTTCCTTTCAGTGGATGGTTCTTTAGAGAACTGTTTTGTAAATGAGATGTGTGAACCTTTCCTAAGAAGGTATGGCGAGGCCAGGAATTTTCTTTTTGAGAATGTTTTGAGATAAAATAGTGAAATGTGAAATCTGGCCTGTGTAAAGGTGCATTTTATATTTGGTGCCCAGTCCTGGCCCTGGAGATCCACCCACCAAGTTTGGCTCCAACCCTAATCTAACACACCTAGTTCAGAGAAAGAAAGGCCTTCAGGGGCATCTGAACATTAGAGACAGATATTAGAGCCAGATGAGGATCTGAACTTTCCAGAGTGGTAGATCTCCAGGACCAGGATTGAGCCCCCTGTGTTGAAGTAAATAAATCAAAATAGTGCACAAAAATTTGCAGACAATTACACATTTAGGATGTTCTCTGCACAGGAAATGTTAACTCATTTTCACTTATAAAATCAACAAAACATCTAATTTGACCAGGGCTGTTTAAATGTTTGCATCCAACTGTATGCTGGTGAGAAGAATATAGTTAGATGAACACAGGTTAATTTAGGTTCCTGATTTCTCGGTCCACTCAAGCTGTTAAATGGATTTGTTCAATTCCATCAGCAGCGTAGCTGATTTACTTTAATGAAGGATTGATTATGTAAGATATGTACTGGATGGTGATTATAAATACTGGACTTCCTTGAGGAGAGCTTTGGAAATGGTTAAGCTAACACTTTGTCTCACTTACACACACATTATCTATGCTGCTTATTCTCCTGGGTCTTGGGGGGTGCTAGAGCCTATCCCAGCAGTTATCGGGCCGAATGCAGGAAACACCCTGGACAGGTTGCCAGACTATCACAGGGCAGACACAGACATACATTCACACCTAGGGGCAATTTAGCATCTCCAGTTTGCCTGACTGCATGTCTTTGGACTGTGGGAGGAAACCGGAGTACCCGGAGGAAACCCACACAGACACGGGGAGAACATGCAAACTTCACACAGAAAGGACCCTGGTCGCTCAGCCAGGGAATCGAACCCAGGCCCCTTCTTACTGTGCCACCACTTTCACACACATAAAGTCAAAATGTATTGTGTATTTGCTTGTTTGTATTTATTTTTATTTTATTTATTGTATTTTAATGTTCATTTTTTAAAAAATAAATACTTACTGCCCAGATAAATGGCTTTGCATTCCAATTTCTAATAATTTAAACAAGAATAACTTCACATTACTTCAAAGTATTCATTTAAAAACTTTACTTGGTCTTTACTTGGCTGAACCCTTTTCTCTCCTTCATGTGAGTTTCTACCAACAGGGAGCTGATGATACTGGACAACAACTACTGTCACAAAAATCTGCCCTTAAATGTTCTCCAATGCATTCTAATGCATTTGTCATTTACAATAACTTTGTCATTTACTAAGCTTACATATAGACTATTAATTGAATGTTGATCATTAACATATGAAAATTATATGAATTCAAAGTGGCGGCACAGTGGCGCAGTGGGTAGCGCTGTCGCCTCACAGCAAGAATGGCCTGGGTTCGATTCCTGGCCAGGCGACTAGGGTCATTTCTGTGTGGAGTTTGCCTGTTCTCCCCGTGTCTGCGTGGGTTTCCTCCCACGGTCCAAAAACATACAGTCAGGCTGATTGGACATGCTGAATTGACCCTAGGTGTGAGTGTGTGTGACTGTGTATGTCTGTCTGTCTGTCTGCCCTGCGATGGACTGGCGACCTGTCCAGGGTGTATCCTGCCTTCTGCCCAATGACAGCTGGGACAGGCTCCAGCACCCCACCATGACCCAGAAGGATAAGCAGTTTAGATGATGTATGTATGTATGAGTTCAATGTTCACCATTAACATATTGTATATTTTTTTCTGCCAGTATAAAAGACATGTTTTAACATATGTTTTTAAGCAGCAATTTTTATGTGTCTGTATAGACAATGATTGAAGTTCTATCTGAAATATTGCTAAATACAAACTGCATTTGTACGTGCAAATGTATATGTTTCCACATTAACAGTGCATATAGAACTTTAACATGAAAACATTCATTTTAAATGAAATTGACTAATTGAGTCCTCGAGTTTTTTTCCCCCCAAGTGTCATGCCAACTTATTTAGCCATAAAAAACAATATACTGTCACTTTGTGACAAGTGACATGATGAAGAATAAGTGACATCACTTAAATGATGATGATGATGATGATGATGATGATGATGATGATTATGATGTCTTCAGAGGAGCCAAGTTCGAAAGCTGGTCAGTTTTGCTTTTATTTAACGTATAATTAATAATTTTTGTTTTCTCCATCCTTGACAGGGTCTATCAAACATGACATGTCCAGCCCATCACAAAATTATACTACTCAGTGTTATTTTGCACAGTAATATAAAAATGGTTAGGAAGAAAAAGGAATGTTTTTTTTAATACAATGCAATGTGTAATCAGAACATATGGATGACAAAAATATGTGATTTCTTGACATTAGCATGCCCATTTGGCTCTGATCTGATGTGGAATGACTCTGGAAAGCTCTCAGCACCCTTCACCCAGAGACATTATCAGCATGAAAGACACAAACTAAGCTCACAATACATAATTTTTTTTTTTTTACGAATACTCATTTGATGAGCTTGTAATGAGTCTAAAGGACTCCTAGAAATATTATGCAAAAAGATCTGTTATGCTGTGATTCATTGGAAAGCTCTCATTGTTACTAATCATAAAATTGCAACCCACTTAACAAAATTGGGCACGACTATCTTTGTATTATTATCATAATAAAAACAATCCCATTGTTGTTTACTTAAGGTGAATATTTTCTTTGTTTTTTTTATTTTAAATATGGCATACAATATAATTATCAAACAAACAACAAACACATTACCATCGGGTCAGTCTGGATGTAATACCTAGTTCAGAAGTTAATACCTTGTTTTTGTCTTATTCTTGGAATGAAAAACAATAGATGATCTCAGTAATATCATGGACTATAGAGCAACACTAAAATAATGCCTTCTTTTTATTCGGATTGCATCAGTAGATGGATTTTGGAATAAAGGTGTCAGGCCCATATGGACATAAACCTCTTTTTTGCCACTGTCTTTCATTGCTTGTTTTGGATCAGCGCTGTGTGCGTGTGTGTGTGCAATAAGAGGATTGGGCAGATATAAGCTCATTTAGAAAGGTGAAGTTTATAAGGCATTAGCAGCCATTGTGTTTGATATTCACATCATTATTGACTGACTTAATAATAACAGAAAAAACAGATAAAAAATACATAGCTTGACAGCTACAGACAGGTGAAGTAAAAAGAAACACTGTTTTTTGTAAGTAAGTAAGTAATAATAATAATAATAATAATAATAATAATAATTTTGAAGTATTATAACTTTTAAGAGTTCCAAGCCTTAGTAAATGACAAAGTTATTGTAAATGACAAATGCATTAGAATGCATTGGAACCCAACATTCTTAGCACAAATGTCTATATAAAATATAGAAAATATTTCTGGTGTTACATAGAGGATTTTTTTAAGAACTCCATATAACAAATTATAGAACCTTTAGGTTCTATAAAGAACTATGTTTTATTTCTTTGGACCATATGAATGTAATATACAGTATAACGATCAAAACCTTTGTGATCACTGTTGAGGAAACTGTACCATAATTAGAATGACACACATAAAAAGAATCATTTTCTGAGCTGCAGGGAACCATTAAGCTTTCAAACGGTTCCTTAAGTCGTTATCGTTCTGTTTTATAACCATTGCCTTTACTAAAGAACCCTAGAAGACCCCTTCTCCCCCCACCTTTTTTAAGAGTTTTCAGGATATAAATAAAGAATAAATAGTCTCACTATTATTTATTTAGCAATTCGGTTAAATAATTAAAACTACAAATAAATCATTTTAATTCGACTAAATAATCCAAAATGGTCGATTCTTTTCTGTTTAGCCTTCGACAGCTTATCTTAAACCACCTCTCAGCTGCCCTAAAATACCACCCAGCAGTGCTTACTTACCCCTCAAACCAAACTAGATATTCTGTACATGATCTGATTAGGTCAGCCCCCAGAACGCTTTTAAAGTGTCATTGGAAAGGTCTTAGCAGGCGATACTGTGTTTGCAATGCAATTTTAAAAAATAAAAAATAATAAAAACTATAGAGCGCGAGTGACTGTTAGATGATTTAGCGGTCTACTATTTTTTAAAAGAACGAATATAAAACATACAGGTAGGAAGAAATTATTTATGTCACAGTAAGAAACCATACATTCGTATTATTTACAGGATTACATCGAGTTTAACACTTGAATACTTTAAGTAACGCTCCAAAAAAATATCTTCTGGAGACATCGAGAGCATTTCAGCCAAAAGAAAGGACAATTAGACCCATCACTGGAGTAAAACCCACCATTGACTTAAATTATATCTTTATCAAACTGTAAATAGTATATATGCTGTAGTTTTCTGTATCCCTTTTCGCAATAAGAAACCCCTGCTTTTATCAGAAATACTGCTGATTCTGTGACTGTAACTGGCAACCCTGGCACCTCTGCCACAGCAACCATGACATCACAATTCTGACCAATCACATCGCTCAACCCAAGTCTCGTTACGAAGTACCGTCTGCTATCGCGTGAACTCCGTCTCAGGCCCGCTGCCATCGCGAAGAATTATTTGTAAGTATTTTATAATAACCGAACGTGCTTTGCACATTAATCCAACACAAATTAGCGGCTTATCGGATTGTGTTTCTGCACGTACATTTTATCTAAAGCCACTCGAGTAATGTCAGTGTCCGGTCAAGCGCACGAAGAAGCCCGCATGCCAGTTTTAGGCTTCAATGTTTTGCTTCCTCTCGAGGCCGCAATTAGGTTTTTTCATAATAGAGGAAAATCTCGCTTGAGTTATTTTTTTCTCATTTCTTGCCATTAAATATGTTTGAAGATACTTGGGGTAGCTCTTAGCTGTACCGGCGCTGTAATAAAATCAGATAAAAACAGCTGAGCAGGTAGAGGTTTCTGCCTCTGCGTTTACTTCAGCAGCTAAACCGCGAAAATACGAACTCTGTACTGACTGCAGCTCGTTCAGTCACTGATGATCCTCAGCAGCTGTCGCATGTCGGGAAAGACGGCGTGTGACTGGATTATAAAGGGGAATTCCCCCAGTTTTTCAAAGGTTTGGCATAATTCTGTCGTTGCGATGTAAACAATGTCATTTAGAGTGGTTTGGTGTAAAATTGTTCGTTGTACAGAAAGTTACAGACTGAGATTTCTTTACAGTGGTGGTGATTGGAACCGAAGGTCGCGGTGTATACAACATAAATACAGCCACTTTATTAACGTTAACCATTATTATCCAAAACCACCTGTGCACCTACGCTTGTCTTCTGAGTTTTATAGGTAATGTTTATGATGGTAAAATAGTGGAAAGCTGAAAAAAAAACTTTTTTTTTGGACTATTTTGCCTAACAACGCCATGTGTGTACCCCTCCGCCATGAATGGATTGAAATAAATGGATTAACAAGACGTTTTAGGTCAAAACTTTATCGTAAAAGTATCGTAAAACAAAGTCTCAGGCATCAGGAAGAGTTTTCATAACCATTTTGTGTAAGGGAGCCTTTAGAGGCATTAAGGCATCTGGTTCCTATCACCAATTCTGACTCAGCAATTTTCTTTAGAACAAAGCATTTAATAACCAACCACTCTGAATGTTTCCATCTTAATCGTTTAATTATGCAGAATTTTTAAAAAATTGGTGGAGTTCCCCCTTAAATAACAGTGACAATAGAAACAGTTAACTTACAGAGCAACTGACCTTATTGAATTGATCAATTGTGGCAATGAACTGATTAAAGATTTTCAGTTTTATAGAAGACTGAAGCCACGTGTCCATGATGAGCTACGATGAAAAGCCTGAAGATATTACGAAGGAGGAATGGATGGAAAAACTTAACAATGTGCATATTCAGAGAGCAGATATGAACCGCCTCATCATGAACTATTTAGTAACAGGTATGTATGTTGGTGGCTGATTTTACGTGAGTAGATAAACTCAAAAAATGAGTCTCGTGCATCATTTCTTTTCTAATATTTGGTTATGATTCCCTTCGCCAAATTGCAACCCTGTCATGTTAGGATTACAGCAGTGTCTTGATGTTTCCTGTCCATTCTAGCCCACTCCTCCAAGAACTGGGTGCACACTTTAAACAGAATGTGTGTGTGTGCCTGTTTCAGATTGTCATCTGCTGTTCTATATTGAGAACTGGGATTGAGGCCTGGTGATTTTGCTGGTCAGTCAAACTGTCCCAGTGTTCCATATAGACACCCTACAGTTGTCATCCTGGAATGTTGGAATGTCAGTGTTCTGCTTGTGCACGAAGTACAAATAAGTGGAACAGTGGGACAAAACAGATAAGAGACCACCATAATTAAACTTTAAGGCAAATGGATGCCAAACATCAGAGATGAAATGATGCATGCGACTAATTTTTTGTGTGGGGAGCTTATGTTAGTCTCCTTTTATTCTTTAGCTTTTCTACTGCAGTAAGCTACAGTTCTGGTGAGTTGCTTGAGCAATTTCAGCCTAACGGTCTAACACACAATGACTTCCTTATCTTGAATACTTAATAGACTGCACAGCAAGTTGCATTTGTTCGCAGTGCTGTGATTTCATGACGTGCACAGTGGCTGCACTCATTGGATAAATCCTACTACTTTGCTTCCTGACATTTCTTTTGCACATGCACTGTTTATGTAACAAATATGACTGAATTAAAACAAGATTCCTAATGATGTTCTGTCTCACAGAGGGGTTTAAGGAGGCTGCAGAGAAGTTCCGGATGGAGTCAGGCATTGAGCCCAGCGTGGATCTGGACTCACTGGATGAAAGGATTAAAATCAGGGAGATGATTTTGAAAGGGCAGATTCAGGAGGCCATCTCCCTCATCAACAGCCTTCATCCAGAGCTTCTGGACACTAACCGATACCTGTACTTCCACCTTCAGGTAAACACATTGTTCTGTATAGACATGCTAGGAAGAAGTGTCCTTTAGCTAGTTAATATGGTATATATGGTTCTTCCCTATTGCAGCAGCAGCATTTGATCGAGTTGATTCGTCTGCGGGAAACGGAGGCTGCGCTTGAGTTCGCACAGTCACAGCTGGCTGAACAGGGTGAGGAGAGCAGGGAGTGTCTGACTGAGATGGAGAGAACTTTGGCCCTTCTCGCTTTTGACAACCCTGAAGAGTCACCCTTCGGAGACCTCCTCAACATGATGCAGCGGCAGAAGGTGAGGGTGCCGCGTGTGTGTGTGCTAGATCCGACAGATAGAAAAAAAAATGTTCAGTGACTGCTTGACTGGCATAAGAACATGAAACCAGTGCAATTTTCCTAAATCCTGAAGACCTTAGACCTGTTCATTATTAAATAAAACAGGACAGTTTAAAATAATATGGGTGGGAGTCCAGGCACCTTATAATTAGATAAGATTTAATTTTGATTCATGGTGCCATGCAGGGGCATGAAATTTAAGCCTGAACCCAGCCCGTATCTGAGGCTTTGAGACCCCACCAAACCAGGCAGAAATTACTGTTGAATTTGAAATCCAAACCTAGCCTGAGCCCCCTTGCATGCACTAACAGAGAAGGATTATCATAGACTTTATATAGACTGTGATAGGGATGCATCGATAGCAATACTGGTATTGGGTATCAGGCAGATGTCGTGCTCATGTACTTGTAATTCACTGACACCAACATTCCAATACCAGCTGTGTTGTAGGATGAGTGTACGCTGCTGTGCTAATGACCAAACGCAGTCAAGGAGGTTCTGTTCTCACAGAAAAGTGTTACTGACTCAGTCACAGCCGGACACAAAGCTGTCGGCCACTTCAAACATTTTACCTTGGCGGATTCATTCTTGCCCTACACTGTGTGATTTTAGACCATTGTAGATGTTTTCAAACATCCAATCCCAACCGCTTCCCCAGTATGGGTGGAGACACGTAAGCCAGAAAACAGAGCTGAAAAAAAGTTGACATTTCCAAATATCCAAATATGTGACTTTTCTCTGTTTGACTGACTAGAATAGCGAGCTATGATCATTAATACTGTGATTTATTAAACTGTCTTTGTAAAATAGGCTGTAGACAGACCATATTGTCCTACCATGTACATCACCACCTGCTTTTAGCTTCAGTGCTCAGTCTTAGCAGTGCTGCTCAGTTTCTCTTTGCTCAGAACTCTGTGCACAACATGTTATTTTGAATGAAGCAGGTTTATTTGAAATTGTTCATAGATAGAGCATTTCACATAGCATGGACATATTGTTCTCGTACAGTGTGAGAATATAAATCTCAGGCTTTGTCGGTACATGTTCAAACATACAGTGTGAGCCACCAAAGTGCAAGATTTCTAAAATCACACAGTATGTGTCTGGATTTAGAAGACCATAAACTACAGCTTAACTAAACCGGCCAAACAAAATACTTCAGGCATAAAAGTCCACAAGTGAGCTCCTTGGATGTGATGCCTGCTGTCACTGTGCTACAGAGACAGGAACTGTTGTATGCAACGTACTTTACTTAGAGCTGTACAGAGGCGCTTTTCTGACTTGCAACAAAACTCTCTTCTCCACTGCAGCGCTACTTGATCCAAGGTAACCAAAGTAGCATAGCTAGCCAATGCACACTATTTAAGACTTGGAATTGGCAAGTACTAAAAATATGTACTCATACTTGTACTCTGAAAAAAATGGTATTGATGCATCCCTAGACTGTAATGTGATGAGAGAAGAAAAGAAAATGCACGAGAGTGTGTGAAATGTACATTGGCATAATCCTTCAAATAAAAACACATCAACATTGGAAAAAAAATCACTCATTAGAAAGCAAACCCAAGTTGTGTGTGAAAAATTGACCCAGACCCAGTCTGAAACCAGGCTCTGGTAGCAGACCTCTAGACAGGATGCTAGGTGCTTTGCTTAGTTGAATGTAGCCTACTTATTTTGCACTTACTGTGTCTATAGGCCTACGTCTTTGTTTCACCATCTAATAGGTGAAACCAAAATTTTATTTACGCATAAGCCATTATAAAAGTCCAATTGTGGCATTTTATGGCATTTTGTTAATCAGTGCAGAATCTTCTAGTAAATATTACTGGTTTCTTGGTGCCATTTTTGCCGGTACTGTAACCTCAGTATTGACTGATATATGAGTCAGGCCCTAGTGTGTAATAGGGATACACCAATATGGCAATTGTGTGATGATGCCTGATATTGTCCATACACATACCTGCCGATGCTAACACATATCCCAATTTCTGCATTTTATATAAATGTTTTAGAATAGTTCAGCACAGTAACCCAGTGTCACCTAAACATTCTGCTTTTCCAGAGTACAATAAATACATCATCAAATATCAATTTGAAATATCAGTCAAATCTAAACATCTGTCTGATGCTGATAATGTTTTTTAAAGCAAATATCTGCGGATACCAGTGTGATTGAGGTATTGTCATACACCTCTAGTATGTAATCAGGAGTATGTAATGAACAATAGCATCTGTGGCAAGCTGAGCTCGGTTAACCATACATGTCAAAGCTTCTGCAGACATAAAGCTTAGGTGCTCTGAATCCCGTCCACAAGGTGGCATCATTGTGTTGAAAAGCATGGCTGCAGTTCTCCAGTTTGATGCTAAATAATACTTCTGCTTCTCATAGGTTTGGAGTGAGGTGAACCAGGCAGTGCTGGACTATGAGAACAGGGAATCAACACCAAAGCTAGCAAAGCTGCTGAAGCTCTTGTTATGGGCACAGAATGAACTGGACCAGAAAAAAGTCAAATATCCCAAAATGACAGACCTTAGCAAGGGCACAATCGAGGACCCCAAGTAGAAACTGATACACATGGACACCTATGCTTCCCCTCCCCCTTTTATTTATAAGCAGTCACTGACTGGACTGTATATGTAAATCATATATATGAATATGAATACGTCTTTTTTTGATGCTCATACAAAAGAAGTAACTTAAACAACTGTATAAGGTATTTTTGAGAGCAGATATGGTAATCAAAAAAGTAAATATAATCAGCTTTCTGAAAAATGACATTTGCCATCCACCCATTTGCAGATTGCAAATAATTCTGTAGTATTGGTCTGTTTATTTGTAAATATCCAAGTCATTTTTATTTTAGATACTGGCATTTTAGCTTCTGTTTGGTCACTTTTTATTTTTGTTTTTGTGTTCATTCAGTGCAGTTTTTTATGCCTAAATTAGGCCACAAGTTAGACGGGTAAAATCAGTTAATGGTTTTAAGGAAAGTGTTAAGCTTTAAAATGTGTTTTTCTATATAAACATTTCCAGGATTGTGAAGCTAGCTTTGGTAACGTTTGGTTGGTTTGGTCCGCTCTGGAAAATGACACTGAATTTGTCTGGGTTTTATGGCCGATTTGTTTTGCGTTGTTGAATGGAACGAGATTGACTGGTTTGTCCTCTCACCCATATTTGATAAACCTGTGCTCATGCTGTGCCTTGTGTAGGCTAGGGTGTGCTTTTTGCATTACGGTGTGTGTGAAGAATTCTAGCCTTGTGTTTCCACTCGGAACGGAAACAGACCTACTCGTATGGGGAGCAGAAGATTATGAATATTTGAAGTGGGTGAATGGGTGTTTTGGATGCTTTTTTTTTTTTTTAAAGACTTCACAACATAAGCTATTTTTACTTTAAACGCACATATTTATATTGTCGTTGCAGTCACTACGAAGCCACCATGCCTTGTAAAACTAGGCTGTATCCCCTCTTGTCCTTATTTTACATTTATTCTTGCTGCTGAAGTTCGTAGTTAATTCATACTAGACATTGTTGTCATCTTTAGTATTATTTATTCATCAAGAACACATTTCCCAGCCACTCCTGTTTTTAAAGTCCGATTTACAGGTACAATAAAACTTTTCTTTTGAAACAAATGTGTCTGACTATCAAGGCTGTTGCATTCCCCTTCCTGCTTTTCATTCTACTGGAATAAATGCACCATTATGTAGGATACAGATAAGCTTCCAACGCACACTCACCAGTGCTTGGTGCCGAGCCTATTTTATCCCGTTCCCTCCCCTCCCCACCCCACCCCATGTGTCGTACCTGTCATTCCTGTCGATCTTGTCCTGCAGTATGTAGAGTCTAATCCTCGTGCACTCTTCAGTAGTTCAGCTTCATCAACACTCAATCACGCTGAAGTTGCTTCATGAAGGATATTGCGGCAACACTGAATGGAAGTTGAGGGAAAGCCGGTCAGCTTCGGTTCACAAGTGGACAATGTGAGAAATCCCTCCAGCCATGTGTGCACAACCGGCCTTGAAAAAACGGAAACAAATGACAGCAAGTCAGGAATATGGCCCAGGTATGGTGCAGCTTGGATAACATTGTTTATCTTGTACTTTTACATTTTTTCAAGGTTTAGTCTTGTATTTTATGTTTGTGAAAGTGCAATTTTTCAAATTGAGTGCCTTGGCGTTGATCAAATAATGTAGTTATAGTCAATACAGCTAATATGTTTAAAAATTAAGATGTCAAAAAGGGAGCCATGCAAGAGAAGAGTTACTTTTGGCTGCCTAAAGCAGTGGTCTCAAACCAGTCCTTGGGGACCCCCATGAAGTTCAGATTTTTGCTCTATC
Source organism: Colossoma macropomum (assembly GCF_904425465.1). Lineage (NCBI taxonomy): Eukaryota > Metazoa > Chordata > Actinopteri > Characiformes > Serrasalmidae > Colossoma > Colossoma macropomum. The sequence goes on along the minus strand of NW_023494793.1, from coordinate 7,343,974 downwards.
CTTATTTGTTGGGAACTGGGATTGAGCAAAAATGTGGCCTTTCTGGTGGTCCCTGGGAAACAATTTGAGTACAACTGACCTAAAGAACCTTTCAACTGAGTTTTAATTGAACCAATCAGGGAACCAAACATGGTTCTTAAATGGCATCATTCTAAAAATTTATTTCTGGCATCTATAATAGGTTTTAGCCTACATGAAATTTTACACATAATAAACTCCTGTCTATGAACCTGTCTTTGTAAATCATGCACATTAAAATAAGAAGAAATTAACACAAGTGTAATGTTCTGATGAATTTGTTTTGTAAATTGTCTCAGAATGTGAACCTTTGTATGTACATTTGTGCTGACCAAATGCACCATGCCTTCTTTACTACTAATTTGAATAGATGTTTGTCTTTGTTTCATTTTTTTCTTTTCAGACTAACAGTAGTGACATGTTTGATCTGTTGGCATGTTGAGTCTGAAGCCCATCCGGAAAAACGGGTTTTAGGATGTTGTTAAGCAGCTAAGAAAATGATTAGAAAGAATGCTGAATGATACTCTGTATTTTTTTTTATCTCTTTCTTAACCCACCAGCAGGCCCAAGGTTTATTACATTATTGTTACAGTTTGCACTGAAGCCCTGTAGTTACTAAATACTATACATGTAATGAGCCTGGAATTTGAAGTTTTTTTTTGTTTTTTTTGGCCAGTGCTTTGTAGTTAATAAGAACTCACCCATTCAAGTTCCTCTGTCCCATAGGCCACTTGCTTTGACATGGACACTGATGCTGCTGCTGGTCACCTGCTTGCTCCACTGGGCTCGGATGGCCATGCCAGTGTGTGCAGTTACAATGGCGCAGCAATTTGGGTGGAGCAAGACAGAGTCTGGGCTGGTTCTGGGTTCCTTCTACTGGGGCTACTGCTTCACACAAGTGTTAGGAGGCCATGCCAGTGATAAGTGGGTACTATCAGACTATGTATATGATTTGAGCTCACTTTCCAAGATTCTTGACAAAATTGGACTATTTTGTAAATGTCTGTATAATTAAATGGTTAAGATGTAAACAAAGTCATTCAGAGTGGTTTGATGTGAAATGCACCATTCTAGAGTCAGAATTGTTCATAGTGATGGTGATTAAGCACCAGATGTACAGAGACTTCAATGCCACTAACAGTTATTGGTTATTACACTAAATGGTTACCAATAAAATAGTAATGAGATAAAGACTTGGTCCTCATCTCACATTTTTTAGAGATCCAGTCATGGCAAAAAAAAACATTCAGATTTACCACTTTTTTACCAACATTATATATAATATATGTGTAGGCACAGTAGTCATTTAGGACAACAAATAAGAAAAGCTGCTGTGGACATCACAATCACATCGTAGACACGTTCCTATTACCAGTCTTTAAGTTTCTTTGCTACATTTTACATCAAACCTGCTTGAATGGCATCTCAAAAACTGAATTATGCAGTAATTTTTTAAAAATCAGTGGAATTCCCCTTTAACATTTATAGACATTCCTTAAGCCTTTGGAGACACTCCAAAATTTGTCTGAATAATGTTTTACATATTGGAACTAAACCTTATTATAGTAGTGTATATATATTATTATTATACTTATTAGTATAACCTATGCTCAGATGTGTGGGAAGCAGAGAAAACACGTGTGAATAGCAGTGGGGCTCCAGAACTAAAGTTGGGAAACACTGACTATAGAAGATGTGCATATTTTTCCCCACTTAGAGAACCAAAAAAACATTTTATTGTAATTTGACCAGGGTGCTCAAACTTTTGCATATACCTAGTTTCAGGGAGAATTTCAGAGCCATCTCTCTGTTCAGAGATACAAGAATTGTGACAAAGAGTTGGGATATATATATATATATATATATATGTGTGTGTGTGTGTGTGTGTGTGTGTGTGTGTGTGTATATATGTATGTATGTGTTTTCTATTTAATGTGTGTGTGTGTATATATATATATACACTGTCAAAAGTGTGGGTCACCTATCTTTTCAAAGAGTTTTTTTTTTGTAATAAATGAGTGTTTCCTTTCATGGTTTGCTGTGTCTTACCATATTAAATACTGTTCTTCATATCAAAGGAAACACTTTGTTTTATGTCAACTAAACATTTGCAAGTTTTTGCTTGATTGGCCTAACAGAGAAATTCAAATTTTAAAAGAAGACACGGTGTCCCCTGTCTTTTGACAGGCAGTGCATGTGAGGGCTTTTGTTGATAAATTGTGGAACGCAGGATGAGTATAATGTTTTGACAGGATTGGTGGAGAGAGAGTCCTGTTACTGTCCACTTGTTTCTGGGCAGTTGTGACTGCAATCACTCCCTTTCTGGCCGACGTAGGACTCCCGCTCTTCACGATGATGCTGGCCAGGTTCCTCCTGGGTGTGCTGCAAGGTTAGCATCAAGAAAAACAAATAAAAATAGAAATAAAGAAGAGAAAGAGGGAAATGGATTCAGATCAGTAGGAACGTGAAAAGAAGGCGTATAATTTCCCACTTAGCTCACAGAAATCAGGGAGTGAGTGAGAGGGAGAAAGGACAGAGTCTCACTAATGTGAAATTAAATTAGAGCCACATGTCTGAACTAGCTGTGAGATGAAGGTGAGCTTGAGACACAGTTCTGCTGGGGCCTGAGAGCTGTAATTAATGAGGTGGGGTTCCCGAGAGCCAGATAGGAATCTATACATTTTGACTACTTGAGTATATGATTGTAAAAGATGAACTTAGTTTTCAGGATGGACCATCTTTGCATGTTCTAATTGATCTGATTCCAGGTGTACTGTGGCTTACGGTACCAGAAACCCAGAGCAAAATCTCACACTGTGTTAACGTTTAATTTGCCTCTGAAGTTCGGAGCCCTGCTGGTGGCATCTTGTTTAAATAAAAATAATGCGTGATTAGGAACAAGATCCTAATGCATGGCTATGACTTAGTAAGGCGTGGGGACGAGATCGTGCCTTATTAAGCTGTGGTCAAGGCTTAATTATCTCCTTCCCACACCTTACATAGTCATAGCCATGCATTCTTTTTATTTACACAGGATGTCATCAGCAGGGCTCCATGCTAAAGGGCCCATGTCGTAAAAACCCACTTTCCTTGCAGTTTTGTAAAAACCTCGATGTAGTATTTAAACGTTGCTTACGTTTCAAAACGTACACCTCACTTCCCAGTACATGCAGATTATACATGGAAATCAAGCTGCAAAAACAGATCATTTTTTGTACATATTCAGATTTTTGGTACATCAACCCACCCTGTAACTATTAATGTTATAAGTGGACCTCAGGAGACAAAATATAAAATACAAGAAAAGTGTTTCACATGGGCCCTTTAACCACTTTAGTAATTCTAGATTTTTAGCTACACTCTTCAAAAAGATGGTTCTTCAAGGGTTCTTTAGTAAAGAGAATGGTATGTAGAACTATGAGTTTTAGGTAGAACAATTTCATGCTTACATGGTTCTTTGCATGGTGAAATGGTTCTCCAGATTGATGGAGAATGTGTTGTATAAGGTCCTACCTTTTAGAAAATGGTGAAAAGGTTACAATGTCAAGCTTGTAACAACAGAAGCCTTTAGGAACCACCTTTTTAAGGAGTGTATTGTTTAAAGCAGACACAAGTATAGATATTGTTGGTGTCATCAAAACCTCTTAACCTATATTTAAAGTTAAGAATATTTTTCACCTATCCTGTAAAACTCCTATACAATATACACAATATAGACAAACATGTTTTCTTAGTTTAAACCACCCAAAGATTAAAAGTATGTGCTTTTAACCATAGATTGGAAAAGAAAACTGTTCCACTGTGAAAATAGGTCCTCTTTTCCAAGGGTTAATCAGCAACCAGTTGAACTGGCTTTATTCAACTCTAATGAATGCTTAAAATGAAACTTCACTTAAAAAAGATGGTTCTTCAAGGGTTCTTTAGTAAAGAAAATAGTTGTATATAGAACCATGAACACTCAAATATCCCTCTGCATGATTAAATGGTTCTTTGCATCAAGAAAGCGTTCTTCAGGTTGATGCTGTATATGGTTCTACATAGTTCTGTATATTTTAAAGAGGATTCTATTTACCACCAATTGTAACAAGCTTGGCAATGTAATAAATTGCAGAACCCTTTTTGGTGCTATATAGAACCCTTTTGAGAAAGGTTCTATGCAATAATCAGCACATTCTCCATCAATCTGATCAACCATTTCACCATGCAAAGAACCCTTTAATTATACAAAGCGTTCATGGTTCTATAAAAAAACAGTTTCTTTACTAAAAAACCTTTGAAGAACCATCTTTTTTTCAGAATGTATGCAAAGCAAAATAAATAGACCAAATGAACAAAAGCAATATTTTGTAGGCAAAATGTGCTCTACAAAAGAGAAGAAGACCCAATAGAATCCTCTTTAAAATACATGATGATCATGAAGCTGAGTGTTGCACAATATACACATTAGAAAATGCTAACAAGGCAGGTTTTCACTTGTTTGAAATAAGAAGTGTGTCCACAAGTTGTGTTTTACCAGGAAGTACATATAAATGGCTTTAGCTAAAGACTTGCGTAATGCAGTTTTAGCAAATACTGGTTTTATGACATTTGTTAGCTTAACCCATTCAAGTCCAGCAACTAAATTAAATTCGACAAACCTGATTCTGGTTGGTCTAAAGTAATCAAATTGTTTGTATTTATACAAATTAAATGCATGGATGAAATTTAATTGTGCCGATTTTTTTCCACAATCAAATAAATTGTTCTGTTAAAAATCAGCAGTCCAATTTGGCCCTTTGGTTTGACTGACAGCCCCTCTTCAGATTTGTGCTTAGATGAGCTCAGAGAACACACAGAACATGTAGACCACAGAAAATGTAAATATCTAATTTAGAAACATGAATGGGACAAATAAAAAGTATTAGTCAAAAGTAAACATTACTCAGACATGTTTTGGAGTGTCCCTAAACTTTTGATGAGCGATGTATATCACATATAGTGCAAAATGTTTTGTTGTTTTGGAGTAAATAAAAGTAAAAAACAAGCTCTGCTATTTTAAAATAACACTTTTCTGCAAATGTAAATACACAGTTATTTTATATTTGATTATTTTGATTGCAAAATAATATAGTAACTGTGGCATATCCAAAAGTTGCAAACCATTCCAGTTCTAAAGTCTCAGAACATGATAACTTTTAAGGCCTTAACTGACTTGTTAGGACTGATTAGACAAGAATTCTTGAAAATTCCAGGGCCTAATAAATGTCTTTAAACCTTGTGCTACCTTGTGCTAAGTAGCTGGCTTAGGGTCTAAAAAATGAAGCTTATAGATGCAAAGCAGAGGAAGGCTATAAAAAGATATAAAAAGCACTTCCAGCTCGCAATTTCCTCTGAGGGAAACTGTGAAAGCCAAGGCTCTCAAAAATAGGCTCTCAAATAGAATTTATTCTCAAATAGGACTGCTCATATGCTGGCCAGTGTAAAGTGTAAAGCAAAACCCCCATATGATAGCAAAGGACCTGCAGGAAAGTTTAGCTGACACCGGAGTCATGATGCACTGTTCTACTGTGCAGCGTTGCTTGTACACACATAATCTGCATGGAAGAATCATCAGAAAGAAACGTCACCTTTTATGTCACCACAGAAGTCAACGTCTGAGTTATGCAGAACAACATTTAGATAAGCCAGAGCTATTTTTTAAACAAGCTGTGGTCTGATAAGGTAAATATGAAACATACCAAAGATATGTTTGGAGGGAAAAATGAGCAGCGTTTGATGAAAAGAACAACAAAGTTTAACAAAGTGTTAAACATGTGGGTGGATCTATTACGCTTTGGGTTTTTGTGGCAGCCAGCAACAATATTGCAAGTGTAGATGGAAGAATGAATTATACTAAATATCAGCAATTACTGGAAGCAAATCAGTCAGTCAAGAAAACTGAAGCTGAAAAGAGGCTGGCTTTTACAACAGGACAATGATTAAAAACACACATCAACATCCACCATGAACTACTTCAAGCTTTTGGAATGGCTCTCATAGTTGACTTGAACATCATTGAAAATCTGAGGGTAGATCTTAAACATGCTGTGGAGGCAAGACAGACCAAAAATATTTCAGATCTAGAAAACTGACACAAATATGAACAGAAAGACCCCTTTTTTGGCTAGAAAAAGAGCTTGCAAGCTGTAATATCAGCCAAAGAGCATGTATTTACTGTCTTGTTAGGGTGCCCAAATATTTGCTTATGCTATGATTAAGGGTTTATTTATTTATTTAATTTACTTTTTAATTGTGTTTACTTCTTTTGACATGAAAAATCAACAAAATATGTAATCTGGCCTGGATGCCCAAACTTTTACAATCAACTGTATACTATACTACTATATTAAGACAATCATAAGTAGTAGAAGATGTTTAAAAATAGCATTTAGCATACTACTTACCACCAAAAAGTTAGACTACTAACCTGTTAGTTCATCGTATGTTGCTCCCTCTTGTGTTCCAGGTGTTCACTATCCTTCCCTCACAAGCATCTGTGCACAGCGTGTGGTTGAGGGAGAGAGGGGCTTTGTGACGAGTACGTTAGGCTGTGGCTGCTACCTGGGGTGAGTGCACATGAACTATAGAAGCACACACAGAATAAAACAACTGAGTAGCTGCAAAGGTTTATTTTCTTTTCACTGTTTTTGCAAATACAAGAAAACATAAAATACAAGAAAAAAAATTATGTGGGCCCTTAATATTTTCCCCTTTGCTATATCAGGATGCTGATGGTAGGGGGAGTGGGCTCAGTCATGTTGGAGTGGTATGGCTGGGAAAGTGTGTTCTATGGACCTGGTCTCCTTTCTGCACTGTGGGTCTTCTGCATATGGAAATGTCTACTCAGAGGTACAGTACAATTCTAAAAAAGTGACCATTTTGATTGCTTTAGCACTGTACTACAGTACAGCATATTTGAAATTAGTCCATTAGAAAAGTGCTAAATACAACAGTCCCCCGAAATAAGGTGAATACTTACAGGGTGTCCCAAAAAATTGATCATTTGAGATGTGAATATCTGAGTACCTACATGTCCCAGGCAAACAAAATTAAATAGGCTTCATGTTGAACAGTACAAGATTTATTTATCAAAATTCGAACAAGAAATTCAGAGGGACGTAGATTTTATAACCAATTTCACAAAGCTTCACAAATGTAATATCTTCCGATACTGGTGGTTGTCCAGATCCCTTTGCCCTGCACAGACAGCCTTCCTCTTTGAATTTTTTGTGCCATGTCTAAATCTGCTTTCCAGTTGGTGCATTTTTATTGAATTTTCTCAAAAATGCCTGCTGCACACTCTTGTTTGACTGTGTTCAAGCATATTCTAACACACAAAATGCCTTTTCATTTCTAGTGAACACCATTCTTCAACCTGAAAAAAAAAAAAAAACATTAAAAATTAAACTTGGTTAGTTTTTACACATTTTGTTAATTGTTGAGATCATTTGAGGGAGAATTGACTATGTTATTAGACTGCGAAATGATGTCATTTTTTTTGGGACACCCTGTATACAGATGGGTGTGATTTTAGTAAACACCATCAGCCACTTTATTAGGAACACCATTCTAATACTGGGTAGGACCCCCGTTCTCAGAATAGCCTGAATTCTTCATGGCAGACTGCTGTTTTCATTCAACAAGGTGCTGGAAACAAATCCTTAAAGTTGACATGATTGTCTCATGTAATTGCTGCAGATTTGTCTGTTACACATTCATGCTGTAAATCTCCCAATCTAACACATCCCAAAGGTGCAGGAGGCCACTGAATTACACTGAACTCACTGTCATGTACATAGATTCAGTGTGAGATGCCTTTGAGTGCTTTATGATTATCATGCTGAAAGCAACTATTGCTTTAATTTTGGCCATAAAGTGATGCGCATGGTTAGTCAAAATACTCAGATAGTGTTATAGATTCAAACAATACTCGATTGGTATTGGGGGCCAGTATGTGCCAAGAAAACATTTCTCCATTACACCACCACCAGCCTTTATTTACACCAGGCAGATTGGGTCTATGCTGGTTGGATTCATGCTGTTTAGGCAAATTCTGACCCTGTCTGCATGTCGCAACAGAAATTGAGATTCATCAAACAAGGTAATGTTTTTACAATCTTTCACAGTTCGGTTTGGGTGAGCCTGTGCCCTTTGATGTGGTGTTCTGCTGTTGTATACTATTAAAAAAGATGGTTCTTCAGGGCTTCTGTAGTAAAAAAATGTTCTATATAGAACCATTAACACTCAAAGAACCATTTGCATGATTACAGGGTTCTTTGATGAAGAATGTGCAGTAGATGGTTCTACATAGAACCTGAATGAATGAAGCCAACTTCAGCCTTGTCAACTTCGGTGAATGTTTGGAAAGTCGCTTTCACCTGAATGTTTCCGCTGTCCTGCATGCACAATGCTGTGTGGGCAGTCACTGTCTTTGTCTTTTGGGGAGGGCAAAACAAAATGTGGGGAGGGCCAAACAAAATGTGGGGAGGGCCAACGCATTCACAGGGCAGGACTAAAATGCACGCGCGCAACCGACCCGGCTATGAAAACAAAAACAGAAAAGCTCGGATTGCAGCACACACAGAGGGGGTGTGACTTCTTTCTCTGCTCATCAGAGTTGTTTGCTGCTATATTAAAGTTTAGAATGTCATGTCACCTTTAAGACTGATACATGTAAATGATGACTATGCTGACTGGCTGTGTGTGGCCTGTATTATGTCTCGTTCAAAAATGAGTCCAGGCTAAAACACTCCTTGTAACTTCAACATGAAAGGGTGGGATAAATTCCTGTAGGCTGAACAGGTGGACAAATATAAATGCTTTGTTTACAAAAACAATGAATTCAAAAGAGGCCTTTTTTGTAGCATTGTTTTCACATTCGGTACTTATAGATTTGGGAGTGAATGGTACACTTTGAAACTTTACCAGTGTTTACATACTAAATAAAACTCTTGTTTAACATTTAAGATTTTTATTAAAGAGTAAAGAGTAGGTTCCCATCACAGTCATTATTTCCTTTTAAATCCTGTGTGCTGGAAGCACCCAAATATCTGGTCAATCATGTAATCATCTTTTACATCTAGAACACTTTTAGTGAACTATAGTATAGTTTCACTTAAGTTTAATTCAATGATACAGTGAGTGAGTGACTCTTAAAATTAAGTGTGTGTGTGTGTGTTTTCATTAAACCATGCAGGACCAATAATCACATTTGGGTCTTTATGGAGTATCCCTGTGTCCGCATCTCAAGTGAAGCCCATGAAGAACTCTTGGCTTCATCTGTTCAAACAGCCCTGTGTGTGGTGAGAAACAACAACTAAACACTTTTCCTGGTCTCCATTTACTGAATTTATATTTGCATAGATGGAAATTTGATCATATGTTTAACCAGCCCTCATCTTTGAAATAGAGCAACATTATTAATGTGCCTTTAGCTTTAGACTTTGAGAAACCACCTATGAGCAATGCTTAGCTGAAATGGCTGGATAGTTCCAGCTCACACATAGACTTTTTTCCCCTCTCTCTTCCTCAGGGCTATGATATTTGCACATCTCTGCTACAGCAGTACCTACTTCACACTCATGTCATGGCTACCAACTTTCTTCAAAGAAACATATCCTCATGCAAAGGTAACTCAGTCTTTGGTACAGTCCTCACACTTTTAAAAATAAAGGTGTCAAAGTGTTCTTTGTACCATGGAAGAACCACTTTTGGGTCCTTAAAGAACCTCCAAATAGATGGTTCTATAGATAATAATTTCTGTAAAGGAGATGTTTGTGTGAAGAAGGTTTTTAAAGTGTAAAGAGCCTCCGCATGATGTAAAGGCTCTGGGAAGAACCCTTAAATTGTTACAGAAAGCTTACATTTCTTTAAGGTCTTTAAATTTTAATCTTTAATCTCTTACTCAAACATGGTTCTTTGGGGAACCAAAAGTGGTTCTTCTACAGCATCGCTCAAAAACCCTTTGTGGGACCTTTTTAAGTGTAGGTGACCTGTTTGACTTGAAGAGCCTGTATCACAGAAAAACAAATTTACATCACTTTTGTTTAATACAAATTTGATGATGTTTGTAAACATTTTTAAAGTCAGAAAATATGCCATTCACCCCGGTTCATACAGTCTGTCTAAGTTAATTAAGCAAAAACAGCCCAGTATAACTTTCATGTTTTTGTGATAGTCACGAAAACCAACTAATTTGCATATTTCTGCCTATTTAGCCTACAGGGTAGAAAGCCATCCTGTACTGAATGAGGCCAATACATGGCAGCCAATTAGAATAGAGGTACATACACCGTATGTCCAAAAGTATCCAGACAGCCCTTATAATTTGTCAATTAAACTACTGAGTTAAACTATAAAGTGTACCCATTGGTGTCACAGGTATTCACATAGCTTGTATAATCTCCATAGAAAAGCATAACCAATCGAATGGAACACTCTGGTGCAGCCGCACATGAGCCTAAGGTCCCACTAATAAAACCTGCCTGTTAAACAGATAATGAGAGGTTGGAAATAGTCAGGAAAAAACTAATTGTGACTGTTGTTGGTACATAAAACTACATAAAAGTCATTAGTGGATCTCAAGGAAAAAGAAATTAAAGTTCACTGAGCTTAAACTGTTAAGACATCTTTTTTAACACTTGTTTTTTTCTGCCGCACAGACTCTAAATTGAAATGTTTCTCTGTAAATCATATTTTTTTGAGTGTAGTCTTGGTGTCTGGTTGTAAATTGTTGTTTTTTGTTTGACCCGTTTACTGCTTGATATTATTTTGCTTTTCATAACATGCAAAACACTGTGTGCTGTGTGGGAGTACAGGGCTGGGTGTTTAATGTGATCCCCTGGTTCATGGCCATACCTTCTTCCATGTTTGGTGGCACTATATCAGATCATCTCATCAGAGAAGGTAAACAACATCCTTAAAACCACAGACTGTTGTTTTAAGATTGAACAGCAGCACTGAAAAATTATTTTTTATTATTATTACTATTTTACAGAACTATTCTTCATCAGTAAACTTTTCCAAATTACAATTTACAAGTTAGATTGATACAATCAAACTCATATAGCCATTGATTTACACTCATTCGTTATACATGTATTTGCCTGTTGCTTGGCAATTCAATGACTGTCCTCTTGTAACATTTTGGGCCTAAGTTTTATTATGATCATCACATTTGTCTTTGTCATAGGGTTTGAAACAGGGACTATCAGGAAAACCATGCAAGTAGGTAGAATAAGACCTTCTTACTTTCATAATGTTATTTGCAATCATTGCCCTACCTCAGTTTTGTGAACTAGGTGTGCATAAAGCATAGCTTAGCAAAGTTTACAGTGATGGTTTGGCTAAAAAACAAATTTGATGGTATTACATGATGGTATTATGACTAACAAGCAATGGATGCTTATAATCAGTAGATTAGCATCAATTAAACTGCATATCCGAAATCATCATATCCACATTGGATACTAAAATAACAACTCATGCATGAGTATGCTGACCAAGGAGGGACACGCAAAACGTGTTCACACTTATGAGCCTGGATGTTGATGTGTACGGTTACTGAAGGACTAAAAAGGATTACTGTCACTGAAAGACTAGCAAACTCATTGATCACCGTAAATTTCACATCAGCATTGTGCTTTTAGCATCTAGAACTTAAACAGAACATAACAGGATGACCCGGTCAGCAGATAATGTTTTCTAAGAAGCTCATATAATCTAGCAGTAATATTCAGATACAGTTTTAAGCTCAAATCTTTACCGAAGCAGTTATTGTAAAACTACAACATACAAAAAAAGTAACCTTTAATATAATATGTGAATGTGCATCAACTGTTTGCCTCTGACAGTTGTAAAACTCACAAGTCACAAGTCCAGAAACCATGTAGAAATGTAGCTTGAAACCACCTTTTTGCTGTTTAAAATGCTGAAAAATCAGGTTTAGGCTGTGTTTAAAATAGCCTATTATATACTGCTCATGTACTGATTGTGCCTAAAAGTAGCAAGTAGTATGCAGTATGTGACCAACATCAATTCCTCCAGTATGCCAAAGATACCCAGATGACATTCTAAACTGACCAAATATTCCAGTATGGAGCTTTCTTCATGATATTATCTGCAGCCCTAAACACGGTCATTTCAGGAGGGCGTAACAACGGACATAACGGCCTGGTCTCCCTCAGACAATTTAATAGCCACAGAATCTGCCTTATATTGATAAATAAATGAAATCAAAGGAAATCATCTGTGCTGCTACTGCATTCAGTGCAACACTGAAGCCCCACCAGCAGGGGCTGGACTGAGATGATTGTGATTGGCTTAGCCACTGATGTCGCCAGTCTAGTTGCATCCCTGCTCTATAGTACCGTACATGGCTTTTGTCTCAGACTAGATACTATACTGTATGCTACAGATGAAAAGTAGCATGTAGTATACAGTATATACTGTGACAGTATGTAGTATACAGTACAGAGTATGCTATTTCAAACACAGCCATAGAGATTACTTAACAACTTAACACTATTTGTGACACATCTGTGAATGATTAAGGCCTACAACCTGATGCCTACAAGCTTCCATTACCTTCCATTAAGCATATGAGCTACGTAGTAAATAGCAGCCTTGCTAATGAATTGATGAGTAGAATCAGGCGTGTCTGAAGAAGTAGAATGCTATGCAGAGCTGTGACCTGGAAATAATCAAGTTTGATACCCCTGTTTAAGATGCATTTGCCAGACTTCATTATGGTTAGAAGTGCTAAGAGCCTACAGTCTGTACATGCCTGCATGCAAGTTATGTCTAGCTAAAAATGGTTGGGTTTCTCACCATGAGCAGTCAGCTGTCTGGCTAAAGACTGTGCTTCATTATGACAAACACCATGTTATATAAACACCATGAGTCGAGCATTTACAGCAATGTGCTGACTAAGCTATTATTATTGAAATATTTTAAGATGGTGCCATTCATTTAGAGATACAGTGTTGTACAGAAGTCTTAGGCACCTAAGCAAATTGTTTAAAACCTTTTATCTCAGTACTAAGTGTGTTTCTGCTTGTAACAAAACTCTTTATAACAATAAAATAAATTCAAATAAACAAAAAGCAATAAATAGTACCAAAAAAATTCTTATTTTCATAATTTGAAGGATTGATTACAAACCAGGTATTGGATTGAAAACAACTGAAGAGGTTCATTCCAAAATATAATTGTATTTCTTTAATAAAGGTGGTATTAATCAAAATATTATATCTGTTCATGTGAACACCATGAGATAATTACTAGTTTAATGCCATATTAATCATACGTCACATTAAATGCGCCCATACAATCTGAGCTATGTAACTGTTTTTACATTGTTGTTCATTGATCTATGTGTGTTCGAGGTGTTACAGTTATGACTTTTCTTCTTGCTCAGTTCTGCTCTATGGGACTTGCAAACGTGTTTACCGTCCTGTTGTGTAAGACTACTGTCTTCTTTCACGCTTTGGTCCTTGTCTCAGCATCCATAGGCCTGTCCACTTTCCATAACAGGTCAGTTGGATGCCATATGCAACAGTTATATTCAATTGTACAGTTAATGTCTTTATATTGTACTTTTCTTTAACAGTCTTCAGAAGTAATGGAAATTGCACAGATGAGGTACAATCAGCTCCATAATTATGGGCATCCTTGGTAGAGAAGAATTAAAAAAAGGCCATTAAAATGTCTTTGTGGTTTATTAACTCAATCTCTTACTGAAAATATGAGAAATAATTAGTCTAAGAAAACAAATATCCTTACTGTTTTAACAAACACGTCACAATTATTGTCGCCCCTCCAGTTAACACTTTGTGTAACCTCCCTTTGCCAACATAAAGTTGGAAAATACAGAGAAAGGAATCTGAGACCACTTTTTAATAAAGAATCTCTTAAGATCCTCCAGGGTATGAGGTACTCTCTCTTGGACCTTCCTCTTTATCTCACGCAACACATTTTCAATGGGGTTAAGGTCAGGGGACTGGGATGGCCATGTAAAAAATCTTGATTTTGTGGTCATTTTTGTGTGGATTTACACGTGTTTTGGATCATTGTCCCTACTAAATATCCAACCAGTTTTAGCTTTTCAGCAGAGGCAGCCAGACTTTCCTTTAAAATCTCCTGGTACTTTCCTTGGCCTTTGGAAAATAACAGCCCCAAAACATCACAGATCCTCCACCATGCTTAACGTGGGGATAATGTTCTTTTCTGTATAATCATCATTTTTTTAATGCCAAAATCACCTTGATTATCACCAAACAACTTTATCTGACCATAGAACCTGGTTCCATTCAAAGTTCCAGTAGTGTCTAGTGAACTCTCAGGTTTCTGGCTAGATGAAAGAAAAGGTTTTATTTTGCCACACCTTTCAAATAGTTTGTTGGTGTGGAGGTGGTGTCTTATTGTAATTTTGGAGACTTGGTGATCCTGACATGCTACCATCTTCTGCAAATCTCTAAGCAACAGACATGTTTGGCTCTCTAACCATGCTCTTCACTGTGCATGTGTCCACTTTAAGGCACATTCACGACAGCTCCAATTAATTCAAAAGTTCTTAATTAACAGTGGATATGGGCATTTTCATGCATGTAGCAATTTATTAATAGCCACTGCCTAATTTATGAAGGTCAGCACAGTTTTGGCCTCTGTGTCGCTCATACTTATACTCCAGTAATACAGTAAGTAATGAATCACTTAAGAGTCCCTGAGCACTTAGGTGGACTTAAAAATGGGAAATGGTTGGAAACAGGCTTCGGTTATGTTTTGTTCATAAGAACTTTTAGGGTTGCCAAAAAATGACACATCTGGTTTTGTTGTTCTTGACTAAAGACTAAATTTATTTCAATTAAAGGTTATTTTTTTTCATACTGAGACTGAGCAAACCACAAAGAATTTTTTTATGTCCCTTTTTTTTTAATGTATCTCTACCGAGGGTGCCAATAATTATGGAGCTGCCTGTATATTTTTAAACAAGTTTCATGAAAGAACTTTGAAGTGCATTGTATAGTCCTTCAGAGAACAATGTGAATAAATGTAAAAGTCACTGATATAATACATATGAACTAACTGTGTGACTGTATCCATCTAGTGGTGTAGCAGTGAATGTGCATGATTTAGCCCCATCATGTGCTGGAGCGCTCTACGGTTAGTCTGCTTTTACTCAGTTTACACTTATGTACAGTAGTGATATTTGTTATGTTTGTTTTCTATCTTTAATAACCGCTCATCAGTAATAGAGATTAATGCATTCCATGTACATACAATGCTTTTCATGCAAACAAATTGTATGCATGACTGTGCAAAAGCTTTTCTTTTATTTAATTTCCATTAAATATAAGTTCATTATCATGATACTCAACAATTATATCAACTTTTTCCCTATTTAGTGTGTCCACCCACAGTGACCATTTTCTGGGAGTCTTGCTTTCAGTTTTTCAAAGAAATCTGCAGGGGTATTTTTCTACATCTCCAAAGTTCAGTCTTAGAAGTCGGTTGTATTTTCTTCTTCTCACAATCCAAGTAATCCCAATTACAAATTTAGAATCATCAGTCCATAAGTCCTCACTGCACATCTCAGACATTCAGTTTTGGTATTCTAGTACAAATTTTTTTTTTTTTCTCAAATTTTCCTTTTCTCAGTAAGGGCTTATTGCCAGCTGTACATCCTTTCAGACAAATAGCATTGAGTTGTCTTCTCACAGTGGAAAGATGGACAGAAACACCTGTGGGTTTGTTTTAGATCTGAAGCAAGAGTGGAGCTTGATTTCCTCCAATTTCTCAAAGATGAGAGCTTTAGGTACTGTTTATCTGATTGTGACAGTTTTGGTGGTCTACCAGGTCTTGCATGGTTGTTAGGAGTCCCATTTTCTCTATATCTTTTGATTATTTTTTTAACTCCATTTTTTTCCAGTTAATTTTCATTTGACTTTTCGCTTATGTTGGGGGGACACAGATGTAATTATTTGAAAGCGTTAAAGCGGCAGTAGGGTGCACAAAAGTAAAGAGTGGTTGAATTACTGATGGATGTGGTACTCTACTTAGTTTTGGAATCTTTTTTTTTGTAATTTTCTGTTAAATGTTACCTGCTTTTAATCCTGACACTGAAAAATGTATGACTTAATAAATTAATAAGTTAAATAAATGAAAGGGTGAGCTCTGACTTTTGCACAGTACTGTACTACCTGAGTCTAGTTTTTGTTTTGATTTCATGTGCTCTTTTAAAACTGTTTCATATTCTGCTTTGAAAATGATATTAAATTTAGCCCATTTCACTTTTCACAGGTATTATGAACACATGCGCTGCCTTCACAGGTAAGTAAATAAAGGGTTAGAAAACCATGCTCCTATTATAAGGGTTTGCATAGGCACATACTCCAGCAGCATCAAAAAAAATGTTTATTTATAACTAAAATCTCAACAGGAAGCAGATCAGCTGAAATTAGCCTCATTTTTTGTGATGAAGGGCAACATATCCTGTGGTGTTAACAAATATAATGTTATGTGGAAGTTAATTTCAGTAAGAAAGAGTTTCCACGTGTTTTGGATCTTGCTTGAGACTGAAATGTCTGTGGTTTATATTCTTTTCCCTACAAATGTGTTTGATCTCTACAGGTCTGCTAATGGTCTATATCTCTGGCTACCTGATTGAGGTCACTGGGTCCTGGGAAACTGTGTTTACACTCCTCTCTTTGGTGAACTTCATTGGGATAACTGTGTTTATTATATTTGGTGAAGCAAAGCGTGTGGACCAAGAAGATCAGCCCCAAGTGATAGATCTCTAAACACAGTATTGTATTGATACATCAGTTGCAAATATGCAGTGTATCATATAAAAGCATTCTGTATCATTTGTTTAAATAGGGATTAAATAAGCAACCAGACCATAATTTTATGATAGTTATGCCTGCAAGCTTCGTTCACATTCAGATTCAACATATTTCATTAATTTATTAGGAATTTTATGAAGAGTGAATTTCCTTTTATTTGAATGAACTTAAAATATTTTGTACATCAACATTTTTGTATAATTACCTTAAGTGCCGTAACATTGAAAGATTAAAGCTATATTGTTTTTCAAAATTTTGCAGCCTAATTCTTTGAATGCTCTTAAATGTACTAACACCTTTTATCTAGTTTATCTTTTATTTATTGACCGCAGCAATTTAAACCTCATGAAAGTATCAAATTTTCATGGGAATTGTGTTTTTCCCTCCCCCATGTTGTATGAACTATCAGTGGCTCTTGTACTACTACAGATGTTAGATTAGGGCCCTAAAACAGAGGGAAGTTTTTTAAAGATTATAAAACTGCATGTTATAGTGACCTCAATATCATCCAAAACAACCAAAACAAATGTGTGTAAAATGTTGACATGTCTTGTATATGTTTTATCCAGCTAAAACAGCCTGCGGTCACGCTGACCCCAAAGAACACTGAAGCGTACAAACCGTGTACAGCACATTGAAATCATATCATCATGTTAATTTTAAGTTTACCCAGTTGTCCCCATTAAATTAGGAAAATTCATTAAATATGAACCAAAAAAATTGTGTTAATCATTTATTTATAGACATTAAACATTGAATGGGGTCAAACTGACTGCAAAGTTAATAGGAGGGTGTTTACCAGGTGGTGGCAGCAGAGGGTTCTTTACTGGTGCTCCTGTCAAACCTTTCACCATTTTTTACACTGCCAGAAACAATCTACTGCTTTAGAGAGAATAAAAGTTTGAATAAAATTTTGCAAATGAATGAAATTTCTTATGGAAGGAGCATGTAGGTGGACTGTGGGAGGTGTTTAAACCGACGCAACAGCCAGGTGGTTACAGAGAGAAAGATGAAGCCTCTTCCACTAAAGCTCCTACTGAGGATTATGAAACTGAGCCAGCTCCATTTCAGCTTAATGTAGTCTATTTTGTAACTCATAACTACAGTATATTCCAGTCAAATGCTTAATAAAAAAAGAAGCAGTCATTAGTAAGAGTTCAAATCTAAAAATATAGTATTATATGTATATTGGATCATTTTGATTTGATAGTGCGGGTCTAATATGTTCTTGTGTGAATGTGTATTATCTCTTTGTATAAGGTTGTTCTACTTACTTAATATTACTTATATACCTTTGAACTAAGAAAAAGCAGAACACCTTTTGGCAGAGTGGAAATTACTTAACTGATTGTACAACCCCAATTCCTAAAAAGTTGGTACGCTGTGTAAAATGTAAATAACTGTAAATAAAAACAGAATACAATGATTTGCAAATCTCATAGACCCATATTTTATTCACAATAGACTACAGAACACATATCAGATTCCATTTCATGAAAAACATTAACTGATTTAGAACTTGATGGCAGCAACGCATCTTTAAAAAGGAGGAGCAATTTGCAACTAATTCACATCAATGGGTATAAAAAGAGGGTTACTAATCTGTGAAAAACTGCATCTTAAAATTGTGGAACAATTTTAGAAAAGTGCTCCTCAACATAAAATTGCGAAGAATTTGGATATCCCACCATCTACAGTACATAATATCATTGAAAGATTCAGAGAATCTGGTGAAATTCCTGTACAGTGGGACAAGGCCGACGGTCAATATTGGTCGCTTGTGATTTTTGGGCCCTCAGGCGGCACTGCAATGATTAAAAACAGGCATGATTCTTTACTGGAAATCACTGCATGGGCTTATTAACACTTCCAGAATCATTGTCTGTGAAGACAGTTCACTGTGCAATCCACAAATGCAAATTAAAGCTGTATCATGCAAAGAGGAAGCCATATGTCAACATGATCCAGAAACACCACCATTTTCTCTCATTTTAAATGGATTGAGGCAAAATGGAAAACTGCTCTGTGGTCAGACGAATCAAAATTTTAAATTCTTTTTGGAAACCATGGACGCCATGTCCCATGGACTCAAGAGGACCATCCAGCTTGTTAGCAGCACACATTTTAAAAGCCTGCATCTCTGATGGTATGGGGTTGCATTAGTGCCTATATCGTGGGCAGCTTACACATCTGGAAAGGCACTATCAATG
Source organism: Colossoma macropomum (assembly GCF_904425465.1). NCBI lineage: Eukaryota > Metazoa > Chordata > Actinopteri > Characiformes > Serrasalmidae > Colossoma > Colossoma macropomum. The sequence continues at coordinate 7,324,884 of NW_023494793.1, read as the reverse complement.
CTGAACAGTATATAGAGGTTTTAGAACAACATATGCACCCATTCAGACAGCAGCTCTTTCAGGGAAGGCCTTGCATATTTCAGCAAGACAATGCTAAACCACATACTGCATCCTTCACAACGGTATGGCTTCGCAGAAGAAGAGTCCGGGTGCTGAACTGGCCTGCCTGAAGTCCAGACTTTTCACCAATAGAAAACATTTGGCGCATCATGAAATGAAAAATTCGGCAAAGAAGACCCAGGACTGTTGAGCAGCTAGAATCCTACATCAGACAAGAATGGAACAACATTCCTCTCCCAAAACTCCAGCAATTGGTTTCCTTACTTCCCAGATGTTTACAGACTGTTGTTATAAGTAGAGGGGATGCTACACAATGGTAGACATGGCCCTGTCCCAACCTTTTTTGAGATGTGTTGCTGCCATCAAGTTGTAAATGAGTTAATGTTTTTCGTGAAATGGTAAAATGTCTCACTTTCAACATCTGATATGTGTTCTATGTTCTATTGTGAATAAAATATGGGTCTATGAGATTTGCAAATCATTGCATTCTGTTTTTATTTATATTTATTTACATTTTACACAGCATCCCAACTTTTTAGGAATTGGGGTTGTATTTACTTATTGTACTATATTTGAGTATAATTTTGGATCATTCATACTTTTATGCAAGTAATATTGAAATTGAACACTTAGTATTGGATACTCCTACTTAATTACATTTCCAAGAGAAAAAAATGCATTCTACTCATGCATTCATTTTCATTTAGACCTCTGAAGTACTCATTAAAATCTCAGAGGCCAGAAGATTTTACTCACTTCTCACAAAAAAAATCTATTGAGCTGTCACACATTTATAGAAATGTTTTTTTTTAATTACTACCCTGTAGCTACTAATTCTTTACGCAAGGACCAGTACCACCTTTACACACAACATTTGCTGAAAAGGGATAAAACAAAACAGATTCACTAGTCACTCTTAAAAAGGATGACTCCTCAAGGGTTCTTTAGTAAAGACAATGGTTCTGTGTAGAACATACTTTACATCTTTACATAATGAAATTGTTCTTCAGACTGACAATATGCTGTGTATGGTTCTATATAGCACCAAAAAGGGATATTGTTGTTATGATGTCAAGCTTGTAACAATAGAAGAACCCTTTTTGGTGCTATATAGAAACTTTTCAAAAAGGTTCTATATAGAACCATATACAACACATTCTCCATCAATCTGAAGAATGATTTCACCATGTAAAGAGACATTTAAGCATGTAAATGGTTCTTTGAGTATTCATGGTGCTATATAGAACCACTGTTTTACTAAAGAACCCTTGAAGAACCATCTTTTTTTAAGAGTGTAAGTGACACAGACTCAGTTTGTGTCCCATATTATTTTAATGTTTAAAGAAGAACATGCCTTGACTCTTTATTTTACATGTTAAATTGTTTACTCTTTACTTGTATGTGCTCAAATATGTTTAAATGCTGATCATTTTTCTTGACTTTCACTCACGCATATTTTTGGCTTTATTATTCCTCTTTTAATTGACTGAAGAGTCTGACAAAGTATACTCGTACTTTCTTTTATGCATAATTTTTCTGTACTTTTTCCAAGATGAAGAGGAAGAAACGGGTGCTTTTATCACCTGAGTGTGGTGCAACCAAAAACTAGAAACAGTCTTGTCAAGAAAAATGTGCAACACTCTACTCCTTTCTATATAAGCAAAAACTGTGACATTAAATGCCTTCATCAGATGTCTGTACTTTTTCCACCCACGGATATTACAGACTCTGGAGAACTGCGGGGTACTGTTTTTCACTTCAGCTGTTTTTTCAGGTAAAGTGGGACAGTTTGCCCACAAAAGTGGGAAAGTGCATTGAACTCATAGAAACTTGTGCTAAAGTCTACTGGCAGTAAAGTAAACCCCTGTGTAGAGCAACAAAATGTTCCATCACATATGGTTTTAATGAATAACAATAATGAACTGAACTGGATTAAAAACAAGGTTATTTGAAGGGCGGACTACGAGGAACAGCAGCCAAGGCTTCCTCTCTGACACACTATCCTCTTAATAAATATAACTAAATAATGTAACAATTCTTTATACATCCTTATATGTAAGACCAATGAGCTTCATTCACCAATCTATGCAGTTTTAATGAAGATTCTCACATTTACCACTGTTTTCTTATTAGGGTTTTTTTCTTAGGTGAGAACAGAATGTACACACACTCAAGAGCACAAAGGTGTGAACAATTCTGCAGTTCGAGAACACGTCATGAATCTGACGTAGTCTTTTTTAGGACCTTTCTCAAGAACAAATTTAAGAAAACTTGAGGCCCACAGTGCTGATTTGTTGCTCTACTTTTGCGCTTGATGGAATCACACAGGTTTCAAATCATCACCATAACCAAAAGGAAAATGCCAGTTAAAACAAATGCTGAACAGAAAGCACTTTCGTGATAATTATATATGATGGTTACATTTGACTGGCTCCTGTCATGCAAAGAGCAATTCATCCCACTTTACCTCACTCTGAATATAAAACAGGTCAGGCAATTTCATTTTTCTTTGCATAACATTAGTCAGAAAAGAATTAATATTTGTGTATTTTCTTTTTAAAGAAACCTAATCCTTTCATAACCTCAGGCAGAACTGAGGCTCTTTATGATCTACAACTGAAGAAAAGGAGCTCCATGTAGTTAACATCTGTCCTTAAGGAATGCCAGTTTTCTTCAATTCAAAGTCTAACATATTTCACATCTCTTTAATATTACCCCTCATTCTCTACACTCTCAGAAAAACAGGTCCTAAACTGTCACTGGGGCAATACCCTTTTAGTCACTGTGGTAGTTTCCTCAAGGGTACGTCTTCAGTACCTTTAGTTAGGGAACATAATTGTACCATAATCCATTGCAATTATATTTGGTAAGTTGTATTGACTTCACACAGCCTGTTATTATCACTCCAGGCATTTTATTTTATTTTATTGTTCTGTATTAAAACATTACACTATGAAAAAGGTATAAATACCTTTTCCCTTGGAAAAACATATTGAAGGTACACATTTGAACATTAAAAACATTACTGTACTTTTGAAGGTACATTCACATTGTTTGATGAATGAAAAATGTATTTGCACAGTATCTTTTTTCTGACAGAGTAATAAGTAAACCAAAAAAGTACGTACTGAAATATATATGGGTGTGAAGAATTTGTGTTTTAGAGAAGCTCAGATTCTCTGTCAGTCTCTGAAGCTGACAATTCAAGCAAGACATGTAAAAATTACATGAACTAAAACAGATCTGTGTTGAGAAATGAGCCAAAATACCTCCTAAATGTTGCTCAGATCCACAGCACAAAAAACATCTTGTTGAGGTTACTGAGTATGAGATTTATTTTTTAAAAAAATGTGCTGTTCTTCTCTTTGTTATTTATTTTATTTATTTACATTTTGAGTAAAAGTACAAAAATATCTGGCCAAAAACTGCATAAATATTAAATAATTTATAGAACTGCAGTGGATCTTCTTAGTAAATCCAGCATCCATCAGCAGAGGAACTAAAGACTGTTACACTCCGTTCTTCTCTTTTTCAGATTGTTTTGGTTTAAAATAAACGGTTAAAGCTCCAAAGTCAGAGATGTGACCAACATTTGTCACCAACAAAACATACTTAAGTTAAACACAAAAAACAATTCGTAACTAAATATGAACGGCGAAGCTGTAACTGAGTAAAAAAGCACATTATTTTACTCACTTTTGTAGAAATAAAAGGTAAGGACAGTACAAATCCATCAGTGTTTTACTTCAGTACATGTCCCTGACTACTACCCTCCTCTGGTTTAACTCATCTCATTCATGGTTCTGCTATAAAATCACTAATTTAGGAAAACTTCTTCGTCTCGTAACGAACACAAACACGTTATCAGCGGAGGACCGAACTGTTCATATCACTAACACACTGACAGATTTAATATATATCAATAACTAATACACGACACGAGTCTAATTTATGATTCTGTAACGTTATCTCCTTCCTGAGAGAAAGAAAACACAACACCAGGGCCTTCCTTGCGACCCCCTAGAGCAAGGGGGCCGCGCGCGTCGCTACGCCATCACCGGGGGGCGGAGCCGCGCAAGACCCGCCGCTGCTGCAGCTCACCGTTCACGTACGAGAGCGCGCGGCTCCGGGGATGCAGCTACGAATCTGACCTCGAGTCCTAACGCACTGAAACCGGAGCGAGACGCAGCGTGTCGAGGCCGACTACACGGTAAGCGGCGAGCGCGCTTTAATTCCTCACGGTGAACTGTGTTTCCTCCGCCGAGCGGATTAATCTTCCTCAGGCTGCTACCGTCGCTTTATTCCGCGCGGAGACGGAGAAGCACAGCTAACGGGCTAACCAACATGGATGCTACAGCGCCCTGTTAGCCAGAGCACCGAGCTCTTATGATGCAGCGGCTAGCAGGCTAGAGATTAGCCGCTCTAAATCCCCTCCGGGGAGAAACCCAGCATCAGAGCGCGGCGGGCGGACGTGTTTAGCACGTTTCGCTCCAGTTATTTTCCCCACATTTGTGGTAACCGCAGTCGGCGGCCGTGATTTCGGTTCCTTGTTTGCGAGTCTTCGCCGTGAATGAACGGTGGGGCCGTTTGCTCGGTTTCGAATGGAGGTGGTTTGTGGTGGTGGATAACGGCAAAAGTGCGCCATTTCTCGCGCTAAGAGCGGCGCCTGTACCATTTCTGTGTGGGTAAATGTTCCCCTCAGAATAAAAAAAAGGGAGCACAGATCCTTCCCAGCGTCCTGCCCATCATGTCAGCGTGCCTCTCCCTCAGTGGAGGAGGAGGAGGAGGTTAGGATGTGTACTGGTGTATTAGCTGCTAACCGTTTCCAGGTGATGCTTCTGGAAAACGAGGCTGTTGCCACACCTGCAACCATTACGCTTGTTTTACAGATAGCAACACGCATCTCGCCGCTGTAGGTGAACCGTTCTGATATCAGCTTTCCGCTGCCTGACTCACTGTTGTTGTGAAATCATTGTAGACAAATAGAAGACAACGTATACTACAGTGAGCAAAAATAACATTCATATTGCTTGACATTAATGTGGAGGAGCTAATCTGCCAATCACAGCAACAGTGACTCTGACTTCTGCTGCAATAAAATGAAGTACATGTGGAAGCAAAGATTACATTCTGTCGTCTTAGTGTCAGTGATTTTGAAGCACTCACCATATGATCTCACTCTTCCAAGAAATTCTGTGGCCCCTTTGCTATTTTGTGCACCATAGGTACCCTGTGTGTTGGCCAGGAGGGGATGAGTTGTTGGCCAGCAGTGCTGAGTAAACTAGCTGAAATAGGAGACTCAGCTGAGCTCAGTGTATAGACTCTAGAACCTCTTGTGATAATTGGAAACCAGCCCAAGCCTCTCCAGATGTACAACTACATTGCCCCCACTCCTGCACTTCTTAATTGGAGGTATACTGCTGTATTTTTATGTCGTGCTATATTGTGCAACCTGCTGCTCAGCTGCTCTTTAGTGTTGCAGTGCAGAGCAAAAAGCTGTTGTGTGCTGCAGGATATAGTATTTAGTGAGGTTGCACAATATATTCATTCTTAAGCAGTAGTAAAGTATTGGCCTTTGCGGAAGGCTGCAGTATGCAAAAAATGTCCTTTAGCTAGTCAAAAAATTTAATCAGAACAGTCTGTCACCCAGTCCAGCAAATACAAAAATATTATTTGCTATTATTAATATTATTTAAATATTATTAAGTAAATAGTATTAGTCAGAGCGTTTACCGTTTTAACCATGTAGCATTAAGGGTCCACCAATGTATTTTAAATTGCATAGCACATCACAATTGCAAAGTGGCATTTTGTTTTTATTGTGCAGCCCATTTGTAAAATCTACTTGAATTATATTCTATATTTGTTCTTAAGATAATTTCTCAGCATTTATGTACAGTTGATTTATAAAAACGCAGTGCTCACAAATCCTAATCACTAAGCACAATCTGCCGTTTGTATGCAGGTGGGAAACTTGAATATATCTGCACATATTTTCATGCCATATTCACTTTTTGTAAATTGCTATTTAAATGTAAATTTTGATGTACAGTCATTTTCAGATCAAATCTGTGCATATGAATATTTAGATATTAGTAGATAATAAACTAATATCCTTTCTGCACAGCTAACAACAGTAAAATGTACTGAATCTGAAGTACCTGCCAATACTGAGTACTAACACCAAAACGAATTCTGTTGTGTGATTGTTGGATGCAGGCCCCGCATGCGGATGGGTTCACAGTTTCATGTGTCTTGCTCATCTAAAGTGGTCAGCCTGGGCAAAAACCTGCTGAGGAAATATCTGATTTTATAAGGCATATTCAATGATGGTAGTTGTGTATATACTGCCACTTCACTCTAGACAGGCTATATGGTACAGAGCTATTTTCTGAGCAGCTGTCTTAGAAAGCAGGCGTCTCTTTATCAGGTTAGTATTATATAGGGCATAGTGAGTGACAGTTTCTTAGAATGATGGCATATGATCAGTATTGATTTCTCTCAGTGAAAGGCAGCACTAAAGGAGCAGCTGACAGAAAAAGAGTGAGTCAGCTGATGAATCATGGGTAATTCCACTGATCGCTGTACAGGCCTGGTGATGATGTCATCAGGTTTGGGCAGTGTGAGGAGCAGGGAGAGCAGTGTCTTTAATGCCTGGAACCCAGATGTAGACATTTATTTTTTCTGGACTGTGTATTATTTTATAGGCCATACTCATGATGTGGTAACTGTCTGGGCTCTCTAGGCCTGCTTTGACGCTGCACAGTCTATTAATTCCAGCAGTACCTTCATTGAATTCATGCAGGCATTAGTGTATTAACATCAGATCCAATTCAATTGGCATTGAAGTGTTCTTCATAAAAAGGCTTAGGCGTTAGGTGTTTTTTGCCACTGTGCCATCTTCTAGCAAGACTGCATGACCCATGCTGTTTTCATAAAGTCTCACAAGAGGAAGCTAATAGTCTTGTCTAGTCTACCAAATAAATGCTCCTGAACTCCAGGCAGATATGCTATCTGAGAGTTTTTAGGTCTGTAGGAGACCAGAATTGGGATCAGTTCCTTCAATTCAGTTTTCAGTCAGTTAAGCTTCTAAAATGAACCTCTTATCCAACAGTTGTATGTGTTTTTGAGCAGTAAAATTTCAAGTGAAGTGACCGCAAGTTAAGGGCTTTTCTCGTAGTTCACCACCTGAACACGTTCAGCTTATGTTTCAAGAAAGGTTGCACATACAAACATGATAAACAGTCTTAAATTTGTCCTTCGCCATCAGTAGAAGGCGGACTTCCTCCTGTCGTTTGCAGTATCGATCAGTCTTCCATTTAAACCGCTAATTAATGAAAGTGGCTTCAGTGTTTAAATCTCATACTGATGCTGCAGCTGCAAGCTTTTGGTTCTCTGTGCAGGAGAGGCAAACCACAGATACAGACTTGGGCATTTTAAAGATAAATTCAGATTGTTACAGGTTTAGCTAACCATTTGCAGAGATAAGATTGCGTAAGCCAACAGACTAACACATGAAAAAATGCCACCCAAAGAAAATTATTCTACCGTGTGATGTTTATTGCAACAATGAAAGCTTTAAGTTTTATCTGTGGCTGTTCTGGAGCCGCTTCATGGTTTTATTTGCATTTAAGTTGTAGTAAATGCTCTCTTTATCCAAACCATTTGATATGGAAAGGACGACAGAAGCTATGTATACAGGCTATGTAATTATATTGCATTTGCCTGACTAACAGTGTGGATTGCTGTTTCATTCTCAGTGGATATCAGTCGGAAGCAGGTTAGTTGGCCGCAGAGTGTGGATTGTATTAGAGAAAGCAGGCCATTACGTGGATAGTAAAGGGAGGCTTACTGTTGCTTCTTATGAGTCCATAAAAATTGTATAAATTGCCCTTTTATTGTTATTGTGTTAGTCAAAATAACAATCCTGATTTTAGAGAATTGGTCATTAAAGGCTGCAGTTAAAGAGTTTGATGTTGTATGTCAATGTTGTTAAAGTTTACAATGTATACAATGTACCATTCACTCCTCAGGCCATACAGTTTATATATGGAAATTAAGATGCAATAAGCCTATTTTGTAGTATTTGTTTTTTGTGATGTCCCAGATACGAAAGCTTTGACACATATATGCTTATTCCGCCTCTGGCCATTTTCCCCACCCGTTCGCGTTGAAGTTATAAGTAGTGTTTCAGCTCATAATGCTTTCTAAAAAAGGTACAGCACAGAGTAGCCAGTCAGAACAGAGCTCATTTGCATATATCAGTCTTAAAGGCACAGAAACAAAAGCAATCTGTTTAATTCTAAGAGATAGAGGCTGAAATATGGTCAATGGTAAAAAAACAAAATGACTTTTTCATACACAGACCCACACAAAGTACAGCTCACAAAAATAGACCTCAGGGAAAAAAAAAGGAATAATTCGTCGGGCTATGACCCTTTAATGTGTTTTAGTTAGTAGTATCACTGCTAGACTTTCAGAAATTTTGCTCTTCCCATTTTTTGCAAATTCAGGTTACAGGAATCTCTTTAAATGGAGCTTTGCATTCGTAATTGTGTTCTTAGTCTAACTAATAAATGCTTATGGTAGGACACAAATAAGATGCTGTTTTGGCTTTTTGTAATAACCTCTTTGCAAACCGGCTGCATTGTACAGCCAGTTTGTAATGTGTTCTCTCTGTCTCTGAATGTGGTTTTATCTCATTTGGTGTCCAGGATCATTGATCACTTCGGAAGACGTGGTCAACTGTAGGAAGAACACTTAGAAACAATTGCCGTCAAACACAGTGGCATGGAGTACATGCCACTATGTGCTAAGGCTGCTGCGCGCTAATGTCAGAAGTGCTTGAAAGAGAAAGATTATCTTGGAAAATGCTTAAGTCAGCTGAAGAGCTTTTGAGGAGGTGTCTCTGCACACCCACTATTAAAGTGCCTTATATGTTGGCCTGTGTCTTATGCCTATACATTTCTCGTATTAATGTTATTTTGGCTTCACTCCTTCTTGCCTGCATTCAAAGTCAGAGATGTTTAGTGTAGGTGTATGGTCTCTGAATGAGAAGATACAATGCTGAGTGTTTGGCTTCTTGCCTCTTTCAGAAAGCCAAATGTATCATCTTTTGGCCTGATGTGGGAAGGTCATGGGTTATGCTTTTTCTCTTCTGATTTCCTGTTGCCTAATGGACATGCAAGATAATATTAGTACGGATAAAAGAACTGTGTCAGAATCAATTTGACATTAGGCCTTTGACTGATGTTTAACAGCAGTATGATAATGTATGTATGAGGCTACATTATGGGTCTGAGGATTAAGGATTACCTGTCATAATTCGTATTTAAACAGTTTTTTTAAAGTGGGTTAAAAAAAAACAAAGCTCTGACTGGATCAAAACCAGGTGAACCAGTGACTTTTAAGCAAGGCGAGCAGAGGCAAATAATATGATGCTGGCTGTTTTTTGAGAGACTCATTCAAATGTGACATTGTTCCTAACCTAACCCTAACCTTCTCCAACTCCCAAAAACTTGTGTTGATGTATTTTTAAGATGAGCAAGACAAGCAAAGTGGTAATATGAATATCTAGAACATCTCAAATTATGTCTGTTGTTTCTATTTTAACCCAGCATTTCCAGATTGTAGTAAGCACACAGGCTGCAGTCTTTTACCATTGTGCCCAGTGTCCTCCACAATTAATGAAATCAGTTCATTGGACAGATCTGCTTATCTACTAAAACTGTGATGTCAGGCTGACTCTGTTCAGGAGATAAACAATCTTCAGCTGCTGCTTCTCTGCACTGATTAACAGAGCAGTGAAGCAAGGGGCTTGAAAATAGGTGGATTAGGTGTAATCTATGTCTGTGTGGATCAGCTCCTTGCTGATGTTTGGCTTTTTGGACTCCTGGACAGACATCATGGATTACATATTAAGTACGTATTAATGACTGTGTAGTCCTGATACTGATGGAGCTCACAGCTTTACGTATATTTTATCTTATGAACAGGAAAGTGTGTTGTTGATAGCACACGGTCAGTGTGCTAATGAACCATTTCATGACTTTCTTTTGACATGGGATGGGTGGGATTAAAAACATCTGTGTCTGAGATGACACAAATCAATAAAATGCTGTGTTCCTGTGAGTTTTGTTTTTTTCAATATATTTATGTGTCATACCGAAACTTGAAACATTTCTGAGGGCTTCGTGTAATAGCTACATTTAAATGCTTATTGAACATTTCATGTCAAAACAAAAGGCTGGAGTGGAACTTTCTAAAATGTGTGAATGAATGAAATGATCTTACATGCACCTAGAGGTGGACACACTGGATTGTGATCAATCATAAAGAGACATATGTGTCTGCAGATTGTTGAGGACGTGAGTCGCCATGGCTGAGCAGCAGAGGCAGCGCACCCTCTCCACCTCTGGAGAATCCCTCTACCATGTGCTGGGCGTCGACAAGCTGGCCACTAGTGATGACATTAAGAAGTCCTACAGGTGAGCCTGTTAATGTGCTTCTCCGTAGTCGCCAACTGGCCACACCTTTAACCTCACCCAATAATTCACTGCAAATGTCATGTACTTTTACTCAAAGGAAACTTGCACTGAAATATCACCCTGACAAGAATCCGGACAATCCTGAGGCAGCAGACAAGTTTAAAGAAATAAACAACGCCCATGCCATCCTGAATGATCCCACCAAACGCAACATTTATGACAAGTATGGCTCTCTGGGCCTCTATGTAGCTGAGCAGTTTGGCGAGGAGAACGTCAACACTTACTTCGTCTTGTCCAGCTGGTGGGCTAAGGTGAGGCCACATTTGATGCATCAGAAAAGACAGAAAACTTTTTGTATTGTGTTTTGCATATATTTTTTTGATGTGATGCTCCTGTTTAATTGGCAGATAAAGCACTGCATGATTCGTGACATTTGTAACTCAGCCAGTATGTGGGAAGCTAGTCTATTTTACACAGTAAATGCACGTAATTGGATGATCGGTGCTTGTTGATGTTTCCTTATTACTGATGCCTCATTTTGTCCTTCCTACACTTGTCTTCTCTGTAATACCCCTCTCTGTTCTCTTGTACACTCTGTCTCCCTCTGCAGGCACTATTTGTGTTCTGTGGTCTGGCTACGGGCTGCTATTTCTGCTGCTGTCTGTGCTGCTGCTGTAACTGCTGCTGTGGGAAGTGTAAACCACGGCCACCGGAGGGACAGGAGCCGGAGTTCTACGTCTCTCCTGAAGACTTGGAGGCCCAACTGCAGGCTGATGAGAGAGGTTAGCTGTCTGTTTTGTCTTGGATCATTATTCAAATGCATTGAGGCAACCTGATGCATTGATCGAAAAGTGCTGTTTCAAATGTGTTAAATTTGTACTGTTAATGGGAATAATTTGTAACTAATGCAGCTTGCATGGATCACCAAGTACAACTTTTTTAATTAGTTTATTAATATAAACTACACAGACCAGTTAGCTAACAGCCTAAAAACTCCTCCATTAATATTCTGAATTAAAGTACTTTACTAAAAAAGTAAAAATATGTCACTTGAATGTTTTACACAATTAGTATTTTAATTCTTATGAAGACGTCATTGGGAGCCATTTGAGATTCAGCCCCAGTGTGGGGGCTGTTAGCTGAGTTCTAAATAAGAATGGAAATCGCAGTTAGCATTGTTCTCGACATTCTTCTCCTCTTACCGCAGTCCCTGGTTGCATGGCAGCAATAACATACTCTAGAGGAACTACATTACTGGCTGAATAATTGTTTATTGTGATTTTGTTAATATGTTATTTATTGTGTATTTTATCATATTTTATGCCATTTTACAAAAGCAAAAAGCCACTTCCTGTTTTGCGTCATGCCTAACAACCCTCTTATCTGTGATAAAATCACTGTAACACAACTGTAACACACAAAATATGTGCTTAAGAAAATTGGGTAAAATCATAAAAATATTGTTCATAAAAATAAAAAATGAAGTTTTTGGGTCTATTCCATATCTGAGTAAATAGTTTTTCCTGTCACATTTTGCATGTTTTTAAAAATTATTCAAATTCTCTCCTAAAATTAAATTAGAGGATGCAACAGTTTAATTTTTTAAGAACATGCATTTGTTATTTATTGATCACTTTTAAATTAGTGTACAGAATATTAATTCAGCCACTTTTTTAATCACAGTGTGGATTTCGCTGTTGACTGAGACTCTGGTGTTAGTTAACGTTAGCTAGCTAACTTTTATTCGGCTTTTATTCTTAAAGTTAACGTTATAAAAATAAATTTGTAGCTGTCTTGCGTCTTAGGTACAAAATATTAGCAATCTAAATATTAGCAATCTAAATTATATATCACACTTAGCGAAAATTAGCTGGCAGTTTGCTACATTCTCATTGCTAGCTACATTATTGAATAAACTGTCAAATAAAAACGTTGAGTGTTACTTAAAAAGAAAGATTTACTATCTTATCATCCACAGTACCTCCAGTCAGTGTCAGGGAAGCTGTTTCTTTCAGCGTGAGTCGGCTGGCAAATTCAGAGCTTTAGCCCAATTTTCAAATGCGTCAGGAATAACATGCTTGGTACAAACTCTTGTACTGGGTGTCACTTCAACCCCAGAGAGAAATTTGAGCCATTTTGATTCGGTCTTGTTATTTGGAATAGAATGTAGAGAGTGACAATTCTCCTTCTTGCATCCAAAAACTGAGCATTTGTAATTGATTGCCTTCCCCTAGTAGCTATAGCATTAGTCAAGTAAAGCGATGTGGAGCATGTGAAGTGTGGCAGGGTCAGTTGATTTCACAGTTCATGAATATGCGATTAAAGGTAGCTTATGATTTGCTATGGTCAATTAGTGTTATCTGTGACTTCTAAAATCACACCAAATAAAGTTTAATTCCTAAACGGTTGTTAGGGGACAGTATACAAAAAATTCAAAATTTAGAGGTAATTTTATGCTCTCTGCAGTGCCCAATAAATATTGCACTGAAGCGAAATCTGAAGAAAATCACATACTTCCTGCTAATATATCATTTTGAGTAAGCAGGAAAAATAATGTGCTGTGCCTTTAACCATTTAAGTCCAAAACTAAAGACATGCTTATGGGTGGTGGAGCATTTGTATCATTAACTACATGCACATATATTAGATTGTTGTACAAAATGAAGTTTGTGACAATTATACAGTGATTTTAGCATAAAGTTGGTGTTGTAAGAATTATTATTAATCTCTCTTGACACACCACACTTAATCATGAGAAAATTGTGAACTTTATATGTCATTTTATTTAGTTTTTTGTTTAAAGAGATTTTTTGTGACCACCAATCACCTGTTTTTTAAAATCACCAAACAGAGGCGGGTGGAGGTGAGCCCATTGTCCTGCAGCCTTCAGCCACAGAGACCACTCAACTAACATCTGATGGCCACCACACCACCTACCGGACCGACACTGGCTTCAACTAACGCCATCCCCCCTCCCCTGCCTCCACCACGTGGCCCTCCATCTGCCACTCTGCTCCCTCCCCCAGTCTGAGGAACAACCAGAGGAGCAACAACAAAAAAGAAAAAGCCACCATTGGCAAGGAGTAAAGCCAGTGATAGTGGAACACAAGCTGAACTCTTTTACATCCTCCATTCTCCCTTTTTCTCACATCCATTACCACCGTCATTCTTACAGAGTGGCTAAATTCGCCTCAGTGTAGCTTCTGGAAAAAAAAAAACGTTAAAAAAAGACGTTTGTTCTCCTGTTTGTTGTACTCCTCTTTTTGGCCTTTGACTTCCAAACTTGCCTTCCCATCACCCTTTCCTCCAGCCAAATTTGCTCGCTGTCCTGTAGCATGCACTGTTTCCACATCATCACTAGGTGAGATTTAACTTTTTTTTTTTTTAAACTATAGGTATATTTATGCACACTTCTTATGTTCCCATTCAGAAGTCAGTGATGGAAGAACTTGTGAGTCTAATTTACAGTTGTGCTCACCTTACTTGTATGGCATATGTGTATGTAAGAAAGGCCAGGAGGAGGAACCTGCTGATGGTGATTGTCTTTGGTTGTTTATTTTTCAATGCACCATGCTTTCATTTGTCCCATTACATTTCTGGGAAGAGAGAAAGCTTAACAGTATGTAAGTTAAAATCAAAGACCTACATTTAATGCCCTGGCTCCTTGTTCAGTGTCCACCTTACCTTTAATTGTTCCCATGCTGTCATAGTCTCCATGAACCTGAAAGCAAAGTTCTGTCTTAACCTATCAAGTCTTTTTGCTCATGAATTAGTACGAGAAAAAATGTGCACACCAACATTTAAGAAAATATATTTTCGTAATGCTTATTTATGCCATCTGGATGTTAAAGTAACCATACCGTGTTGAGGTGTTGACCAACTCTAAAGGCAGAGCCAAAATTAGTACACATCAGTTGATCAAATTGACGTTTGACATCATAAGGTCGTGCCGTGTGTGGGTGTTGGTATGTGTACTAGCCGGTCTTTGCCTTAGACTGATGAGGCTATGTGGTCCTAGTCTTTATAGCATGTTCTGAGTCTTAGCATTATTTAGCTCTGCTCGGCTTGGTAATGTCCCTCTTCTCACATTTTAAGGGACTTGTTAACGCAAACCCGTATTCCGTTCTATCATATCTCATATACCCAAATGTATATGTAAGAAGGAAAGAAAATTCAGATGTTTTTATATAGATATACAATATACACACTTTGTGTGTATGTACAGTATATGTATATTTTGTGCATTTTTACTTTATAATTGTTGGCTCATATTTATTATAGTGTGTTATTGATCCTTGTGATGTGTGACTGGTTAACTAGAGTGCCCCCTCTTGTGGTCACTTGAGAACCTTGCGCCAAGAGAGAACGTTAATCGTGAGTGAATTTGCCTATAGTAGTTGGAAGTTGTATACTCCAGGGCAAACAATGCCTTCTGTTGCTGTTTACTCCTCGGTTTTTAAATAGAACTAGGATTTAGTACATTAGTCAACACAGTTAAGACAGAAAATGAAGTAATGTAGCTTCAGAGCCGGATTTCAGTCTCTGTGACAACAGAGGAGGGTGTATATTCAGAAATGAATTTCAGATTGCATCAAGCATCCATATGTTGGCTGTTACTGTCTCTTTGCAGTTTTTTGTCTTTTTTTGTCTTGATTACTGCTGTTTTACATCATCATGGCATGTCATGAGTTATTTCTCTTGGATGCTGTTGGAAATTTCAGAACTGTTCTGTCATAAGGAGTCATAGTAGGGTTGTAAACTGGTTGAACTGAGGTTTCTGTTAGTACCCTTTGCCAGACATCATATAGTAAATAAAATGACAAAAGTGTTTTCACTGAGCAGCTAAATGTTTAACAGGATGTACTCTGAGCCAAGGTGTGACATTTCTCAATATTACTATAACCAATTTGCCTAATGCTTTTTATTTTTGGAGTTATGTTCTTTAACGTATACATTTCGCAGTAGAATCGATCCTGAGAGTTTGTAGTGTTCTGTTTACGTTCCGTGTCCTGAGTGAAACTGGTAGTTAGGGTTTTTATGGTTGCTGTATTTCTAACTAAATACAGTACTCTGAGGTGGCCATATACATGCACATGTCCAAAAAGTGCTTTAACTTCCTTCAGATTTTCCTTGACCACACCTGCTGGTTATGCGTTCGTAACTATAAAGACTTAAGCTGCTTATGATTATTCTCGTAGATTTTTACATGAATATTTTCCAATGTCGCTTGCCAATTTTGCAGCCCACTTTCAGGGTATGTTATGTCTTGTGACTTTGACTGATCTTGCACTCATTTTATGCAGATAACCATGTTTAGCTGTGCTCGAACCAGAAACATAGTAACCACATCACCAGCCATGGTCGGTCTTCTTTCTTTGGAGTTTACAAATTAAATGCCAGTCATCTTTCACTGACCTGTGTACACTGAGCTTGTGAGCACAGTTCCCTGCATATTCAATCACTCAGACACTCTATATCTCTCTCTCTTGCTCGCTGTGTTTTTCCCCTCTTGTTCTTCTGCTCTTGATGGCTTTTTGATGGATGTTTGCCTCTGTGGTCCTCTCCTGTGCATTTCCCCTTTTTCCCTTCCACACTTACACTGATATGCCTACTATGGCTTCTACGTTGAAATGTTGGAAAATGCAACGTTTTTAGTTGAATGCAATGGAGCAACATGACCAGGAAAAAAGTTCCTTGTAGTCTTCAGAAAGAAGAAAAAAAACGTGTGTAATTACAGTGAAATGGTAAATTGCATTTTTCTTTCTATTTAATTTATTACCTTATTTTGTCATGTTTTTAAAGATTTGTCCTTGTTTCAGATGGTATGTAATTTGGATGTGGCTATGAAACTATGCTACTCATAGTTAAATGGTTAAGGTCTCATGTACATACACTGAATAATGAAGTATAATAATAGACCTTTATGTTGTAGCATGGTTATTGTCTGTCTGAAAGAAAAAAAAAACATTTACCTGATTTGCTGGTGTAAAATAAATGTTTATGAACATTTCATTTTGGTTTGTTCTTTAAACTAACGTTTTATAACTTATACATCTTAACTGGAAAACAGAGACTTTGGCTTTATCCCACGGTACCTTTTAACTTTATTGCTGTTATGAGTTTTACATGACATCATAGACGATAATAAAGGAGTAAACGGTTAACACTAGTTTACGACACTCATGAACAGCGTACCGGCTCTACAGCTGCCAGGTTTTCTCTAAACAAACAGCCGGCTGGATCTCTTTCCGAGAGCTTTGAGCAAATGCTTGTTTATCTTCGCTTTCTGCGACATCCTCTCCGCTCTGGACGTCTCCATCAGTTCCCTTAGCATATGGAAAGTCAGGTCGAGCGACGTTGGTTTGTTGCCCGTTAGCCTCTTCGCTCTCTCCACTCCTCCTCCGCGGGTTGCGGCGCTTTTCATCCCCGTGCCGGAGCGAAACGTGTTCAGCTCTGTTACGAACGCCGAGCCCGGCTCCCCTGCGGAGGAATCGGCGCTGTCCGCCATCGCCGTGCTGCGGTGATAACCTTCCGCGGGGCGGATCGCACTAAGGCTGCTGCTGCGGTGAACGGCGGCGGGGTGAGCGCTCCATAAGCGAGAGAGGAGGAGGGCGCTGTGTATGAGAAAGTGGGCAGTTATCCTCATCACTCCTGCAACACGCCGACAGAGAGGTAAACCTAAGAAAAACGCATAACAAGTAGCAAAAGATTGATGCATATAAAAATAAGTGATTAAGCAATAACATCTTTAGATTAGGTCCATATTTAATAGCCTACTCTGTTTCAAACTTGGACTATTATTAAGCCTGCTATCAAAGTTGATTAACATCACTTTTTCATATAGGCTTTTCAAAAAGGCTGCGTCCAAAACCACACACTGTACTATCCATATCATGCTTACAGTACTAACGAATGTACTGCTGATGGTGGTGTGCTGTTTTGTGGTGTTCTATTTAGTGTGGTAGTTTGCAGTTTGGGACGCAGCCAAAATCTAGTCTTAGATTTAAAATCAAATGTTAACCTACCTGCTGTTTTGTGTTACCCTTGGTTTGAGTGTAATAGCCGTCCGTTGATGTTTTATAGACTGTGAAACACTGAAGTCCCTAAGGATTTAAAAGTAGCTTTATATGCAGATTGTACCCCAAGCCCCCATATGATGTAAGGAGAGAATTGGGATAGTTTGCATCAGTGAACTGAGAATTGGTTTGTTAAAAACGGACTGGAGGGAATTGTTTGTATAGACTTGATATTAGGACTTCTTCAGCCTGTGTCTGTTGCAGAAGAATAGGTTCGGATTTGGGAGACATGTGGCTGCTGTAAATGATCTGCCGATATAATGGTTAACAGTCGTTTAGGACAAGTAAGAAGGAATAGTTCAAGTGTGCTCATGGAGGCAGTATTCCCAAGATTATCCGTTAAACTCCCTAAAAAAAGCAATAATTTACATTAATTTCTCAGCTGAGTGATGCTCTCCCTGTCATCTGAAGTTGGGCCTGGTTGTCAAGGCAACATGCTGTTCATCACTGGCAAACTGTGGGGAGTGTCTAAAGGAAAATGAATACAATAGGTATCCTCAGCCTGGTTTGCCAGTAAAGTTCCCAGTCTTTGCCCATGCTGAACCCATATAAAACCCACTTGGGCTCCAAATAAAAGGCCCATATTAACCCAACATATGCTACCCATTATGGTCCCACACTTACACCCATCATTAACCCACGTGGGCTGCTGCTCAAAGGGCCCACATGGAAACAGAACAAAATGAGATGGGTCCAAAATGGGCTACCATAATAGGGCCTATTATATCATGCTCATAAGGGGCCTAGGTATCCTCAGCCCAGTTTGCTAATGAAGATCGCAGTCTGTGCTTATGTTTCACCCATATAAATCCCACTTGGGCTCCAAAATAATGGCCCACATAAACCAAACTTATGACATTCAATATGGTCCTTGACTGTACCCATCTCATGCCCATCATTACCCTCTATGGGCTGCTTAAGGGGCCTGTGTGTAGACTGAGGAGAAAATGTGTTGGGTCCAAAATAGGTCACCTTACTGGGGCCCATCATTTAGCCCATCATAAACCCACATGGGGCCCATATGGATATGTTGGATGGGTTAGTATTTGTCTATTTGTGAACAATTTTTTCCCACACTGTTCAGAGAAAGAACAGCACATTACATTTTTGAGAAGAAGAAGAAGAAGAAGAAGAACGAACCACATTTTAACCTATTAGTAGGCATGCAGGGCATGTTCTCCGTCTGCGTGGGTTTCCTCCCACAGTCCAAAGACATGCAGGCAGGCCAATTGGACATGGTTAATTGCCCCTAGGGGTGTGTGTGTGTGTGTGTGTGTGTGTGTGTGTGTGTGTGTGTGTGTGTGTGTGTGTGTGTCTCTGTCTGTCTGTCTGTCTGCCCTGCGATGGATTGGCGACCTGTCCAGGGTGTATCCTGCCTTCCGCCCAATGACAGCTGGGATAGGCTCCAGCGACCCAGAAGGATAAACGGTTTAGATGATAGGCATGCGTATTTGTGTCCCCATCATGTGAACAAAACACATTAATTTTGGATTTAGCCTAGCTTTTGTGTCAGGAACAAGAAAACGGAAATTATATTGTAAGTGTTTATAATAAAACGATATACATCTAAATTTATGAATAAACTGTGAACTGTATTAGTTTATTAATAATGTTTACCACATCTATAATAGAAACGCATTACTGCTACGTCATCGTCATGTTCCGGAAGCGCGTGCCTCCCTGGTAATTAAACCCAAAGCTGCTCGCTGAAAGTCAACAGAGCGGAGACCAGCGGTTCAGCTCAATATCCAACCTCCGAGCCCCTTATACGCTCTCTGAATATTTAGAAGGCGTATTTTACGAGCCAGAATGGATTCAACAAACGGCGGTAAGGTGTTTGAAGAGATTAGGGACAGAATAGAGGAGTAACAGGTGCCTTAATGTGCTGTGATAGCTGTCAGCTAGCTTAGTGAGTTAGCTAGCTAGCTAGCTAGCTTAAGTTAGTCGCGGCGTCTGAGAGCAGACATAAGGTCTGCTTGGATAAAGTTAGGACAAGGCTCGCCTTTGCTTAGCTTTTCTCGGCAGTCAGTAACTTATGTATCTGTAGTCCACTGCTTAGACTGCTCAGAAACTAACGTTGTAGTCATTTGTTTGACGTCGTTAGCTAAGTTAGCTAACTAAGTTAGCCCTCTTGTATTAGAATGTTGCATAAAAGCTGTTGACAGTGCAGATGCGGTCCAGACGGACATGTGAAGTATTTCAATTGGCACCACGCCGGTTACAGCAGTCCCTTAAGTCTGAACAGTCATCGTGATCACCATGGATGTCTAGTGTTCTTGCAGTAAACTTTAATAACACTTTTTTCACAACAGTTTTTAGCGGATTTACCGTAGGGCTATTTCACAAAGCAGGATTTCTCAGTTAGCCAGATATAAGCCACAATTCGGTATTCCAGTAAGAGGAGAGGCTTTCCTATGGGTCACTCCACCTTTTGGTTAAAGTTATCCAGCCAGCTGAGAAATATTGCTTTATGGAATGCCTTCCATTCTAAGACATGTAACCTGAATTGCTGTTTTATTGGTTTGGGTGTAGGCTCCATGATGGATGAGGCCAGAGGTGGAACTCTGCCACCAGGCCTGACTGAGGAGGAGGCTCTGGAGTTGCAACTGGAGCTTACAAAGGTACTGGAAAACCATTCTGCTTCAACACTGAGTTGCCAAGAATGACAAGCCAGTGTACAGTGTTCTAGTTCAGGTCCCAATAATCGCCTTCTCATGTTGTGTGTTTGCCCTTTCCAGGTGGATGATGAAATTCAGACGCTGAAGCAGGTTTTGACCGCAAAAGAGAGGCATGCTGGGGAATTGAGGAGGAGACTGGGTATAAGCCCTCTTTCAGAGATAAAAAACAACATCACCAAAGGCTGGCATGAAGTCCAGTCCTCCAATGCGTGAGTACCTTCTGCCTGTTAAAGCAACTGACATCCCTCACATCTTTTTCGTGTCTTATCTCCCTGAAATGTCTTACACTCGGGCCATGTGAACCACTTTCATTTCTGATTTCTGGTGTGCATGTTTTATCTATTATTTCATTACTATGGGACACTTTTTTGCCATTTGGCTTTTGTATGAATGAAATCACTCTTGTCATGATCATATCTTTCTCCTTCACCATTATTGGTCTTCTATCAATCTTGTGTTAGAGGGGCTTAGAAGCTAGACTTTTCTCAATATATTTTTCCTTTCACTACATTTCTGCCTCTAGTTATATGAGAACCTCTCAGACTCTTGGGGACTTGAATCATAGAGTTGCGTCATCTAACTTGTGAGTTTTCTCTCATTTTCTTCTCATTCTTGTCTGATAACGTTTCTGTCTGCTAGCTGTGAATGTGCTGCCATTCATGTCATCTGTCTCATCTGTGTGTCAGTTCACTTTCTCTTTTTCTTAATTGCCTTTTCCCAAAACAGTTTGTGACGAAAGGCGCCAAGGAGTTGTCCGGCTTCCTTATCATATGAATTTTCACCACCTAACTGGAATTGGCCACTTATTACTATATATTGTCCATTTGAGAATAGAATCAAATACCATAAACTGTGCTTTATGTTGGTTCCAAAACCGAAGCTGGCTAACTTCTAAAGCTTTGTGATGGTCTTTCAGGAACCTGTACAAGAGGTTGACAAAATAATGGGAATTGATTAAAACAGTACAAAAACATTATACATAAATACAGTATATATGAGACTTTGTAACATTAAACATTAACTTTGTAACATTAAACCAACTGATAAAGGTTTCTGCTACAAAAGAGGCTTTAAAACTTTAAAAGTTTATAACAGCACCAAGCAAGTATAGATAAGAAGAAGCATTATGTTGCTGAGAGGTGTGGCAGCCACAAAAATGAAGTCAACAATGTCTTAAATGTCAAGAGAAGCAAGGATATTCTAGAGACTTGATCTCTCCTGATTTTTCTATTATTTTGTCTGTTCTCTTTAAACAGTGGTAATGTGCCCTTATATACTTTTTTTGCACTATAATTGAGAATCAAGTTTTGGCTGTTTCAGAGAAATGAAACCTTTGCTTTAGATTTTCACTATAATTTTGAGTTTAGTGGTTTTGTTTTCCGTCGGACCCCTCTTGGTTTTTAAGAGACACCTGTGCTGGTGCTTTATTTAGCAGCTGGAACATTGTAGAATCTTTTCAGTGAACAGATGTTGGAGATTTTTTAGCTCCTCTGTGCTGTTTGTTTTCATTCAGTAATGAAATCCTCAGTTAGAAGAGCTGAAAGTGTCTTAAAGGTTTTGGCTGTTAACAGTAGATTTACTATGGCTAGAACACATTTTTTCACAGTACAGATCAGGCAGGAAAGAGAAGTCAAACCTGTTTTAGAAGTCTGTCAACTTTGAGGGTTGGACACATCTGAAATGTTATGCGCATGAAATGCTGTGCGCACCTACATCCAACACATATCCAACTATCCCTGTAGCCAACTACATTAAGCCTGTAACTATGCAATTGTATATTGTAGGCTTCTAATAATTATAAGGGTTTCTTCACACCGTTGTAGACCATTTACTGTAGGCCATTTACTTTAGGTCTGTTTAATCTTTTCTGATAAAATGCACATTAGAAACTAAAGATATACATCATGCCCTCACAGCATGTACAGTTGATTACATTTGTAAAAATTAAATGGCTTAAAAATGGTGAACTTGAAGTCTCTTGTAATGATAATGTGAAACTGTGTGTCTGTGTAGTTATCTTACAGCTTCTGCCACTCTGGAGGACATTAGCCGTTCTGACGCGTGAGTTTGATTCATTTGTTGTGTTTTGTTACAAATGTTTTTTATGTCAAGCTTTCAGGAGCTTTTGTAAAGGATTAAGATAATAACACTTCTAACTAGAACAATGATTGGAAGAAAACGGAGTTGAAAGGTTTTGGTTTTGTAACAAGGCTTTTTATAAGGCATACACTCACATGCTGCGTTAATCTGTTAGAGTATGTTATGACCCCCTATTCTAACAGTGTTCTAATTATGATCCGCTGACGTACTAACGTGGAATCTGCAAAGATGTTGGATTCAGTAAAAACAAATGTGTAGTTTGAAGTATGATATTTATGTGAAGTCTTTTATTTTTATACATTAAGGGAGATGATTTTAAACCTGTAACTAATCATATTACAGCTAAATACAGATTGCTAGTAGAATAGCAAAGGCCCCATATCTGCATTCCTAATGTAAATTTTCTCCTTATTTACTTTTCAATAATGCAGACAAGGTGATCGAGTAATGTACATATCTGCCGATACATGTCAATACAAAATAAATAACGTGGATGTTATAGCACAGAACCTAGTGTCGACTAAATATTCTGCTCTTGTAGAGGACATCATCAGAATATTTGTTAGGCAATTATCTGCCAATATCAATACGATTCTGATATTATTGTGCATTCCTAATTAATATGTAAAATACATTTCATTAGGAATGTTTAAGTTTAGAAATTTGAGGGTTTAATGTTCCAAAAAAGTTTTAAGAGGTTGATTTTTTGGGGTTTTTGTGAGGAGATAGTGGGTGGTTGAAGTGTGTGAATGGAGTGCAGTTAAATTGTGATTTCCAAATAAAAACGATTAATCTTTCAGCACTAAATGCAGTGGAGGTCTTGTGGAAGTGTGGTGGTATGGTGGTGTTGGGTTGATGTGAAAGCTGGACTGTTTGTCCATGACTCAGATGTGTTTAGAGTGAGCAGGCCAGGGAAAAAGCTGATGGGATTGAGAGGTTAAATTGGCTCAATGGCTTCTGATTATAGCGTCTTAGCCATGGGTAAGGTCATTGTGCAGGGCATGTTTGTGAGAGAAAGCAAGACCAAGTCTGTGTCAATTGTTGCTTCGCATGTGCACCTACGTGTTTGTGAGTCTGTGTGAGTGAATCCTCAGCACCTGCTCCCTGCTTTGCCTGCGATCATGCCAGAGAAACAGGTGCTCACGTGTCAGCAGCAATATGCTGCTTTCACTGCGTAAGCATTTACCAAGGGTTTTTTTTGTGCAAGTCTTCAACAAAGATTTCTCACAGTTTGAATAATACTTATCCTTGACTATGAAATTGATATCATTACATATATTTTAATAAGAAAGACTAATAACTGTGCCAGTTTCTATGCCAAGGTACAGGATTCTGTCATTTTGCCTGGGATTTTCTTGAATGTCTCTTTATATTTGGTTCCCTTTGTTGCAGTATGCAGTCCCTCTGCTTTTTTGTTTTTTTCCTGCTTGCTCTTTTGTTCTTTCTAAAAAGAATAAAAATTGTTGTAAATGAAATGTCTACTTAAGTACTGATTTAAACTCATAATCCTAAGCCTACTATCTTGTCCTTAAAACTAAGTATCCCCACACCAAAGGCTCACTGTTAATTCCTCCGATTGTTCAGACATTTCTGCATAATACAGTCATTGAGACTCGGGTTTTTTTTACAGTGGTGGAGAACCAGGGATCACAATATCTGCAACACAAATGTAGCCATTTTGTTTATTATCCCAAATGACTAGTAAACATACACATGTTTTCAGAGTTTTTATATGCATACAGATAATAGTAAAAAAGTGGCATATCTGGGGGAAAAAAGTTTTAGCCCTGTTTGTCTCCACTGTAAATAGATTTTTAAAATATATAAAATATGTTTTAGGCCAAAACCTTATTTTACAACTATTGTAAAACAGTGTCTCATCAGGCAACATATTCGTAACCATTTTATGTCATAACATTCTGTGAAGTAGCTTTTAAAGGCAGTAAATGCTTCAGATTTCTTGTTCCTATTGCCACCTCTATGAGTAAATTTGACTTTGTAAGTTTCTCTAACTGTGGTCCATAGTTCAGCATTTTTTGTTGATTTCCCTGCTCTAGCACACCGGCTAAACCAAGCAATTAGCTGGTGAGTTGAATCAGGTGTGTTTGAGCAGGAAAATCACCAAACTGTGGCCCTCCAGGACCAGAGTTCCTCGCCCCTGTTTTGGAATAAAGCATTTCTCATTAAAGCACTCTGATTGACTTTGTGTACATGTTAATGATTAAATTATGTAAAAATTAAACATGTACTGGAATTTCCCTTTAACCCTGAGCAGGATCTTGAAGTCTTTTGCCAAAAAAGCTTGTTTAGCCTTTACATTTGTCACATGGCTGATGTAATTTCAGTCTGGGTTGCTTCTCTGGTTCACCAAGTAGTTATTTGTATTTATACATGCTGCAATTCGAAACAGCTAACATTTAACCACATATCTGCATACTCAGCAAGTGATGAATGACGCAGTTCTCTCTTAATCTGTCTCCTCTCTGAATCTACAGGTATAAGAAGACTCAGGAGACTCTTTCCCAGGCTGGTCAGCTGACATCATCAGCTTTGTCCACAATGGGTTCAGCTATCAGAAACAGATTTGGAGAAATGAGGTTCACTTTCAATTTCTTCTCATTTTGTTCCATCCTCTTTTCTGTCTTTCTTTCCACATGACCCTTTTTTCCTCTCTCATTACATGTTTTAGGCCCTTAAAGCTGCACTACATAAAATTGTTTTTGTTAAAATTGAAAGAAGTGGCATTACTAAGAAAATAACCACCACTGATGTTCCAAAATCCCAAAACGTACATAGTGTAGCATCAATACTGTTCTCTCTTATTCAGTTGATGTGTTTTCCAGCAATCTTTTCAGCGAGACCAGCTCAGACGTAATGTTTTGTTGCTGATATTGTTTACCTAAAATCCTACTTTTGCACAAGTGCATAGCGAAATCTTTGGAGTGAGTTTTGGAGATCAGTATTTCCGACGCATTAAAACAGCCAGTTTTGGGGGTACTCTGACCTTACCTAGTTTTGGACTAGGTGCAATGGAACACTCCTTATCAAGTGTAGATTATGATTGGCTTGCGTTTCTGTTTTCCAATGCTGTATTTTCCTGGCTCTTAAACAGCATTACGTCAGCTTTCCACGCAACCTCTTTGACTCTTCATACAAATATTTGCTCCAACTTCAACTTCTTAGCTTTGACTTAAGTGTTGCCTTTTGTTTGATGAAAGACTTCTTTGTTAATGGTTGTATTTGCTTTCTTTATCGCTGCATTGGGCTGCTCAGGGCTTTGACTTACAATAACTCACCTGGGTAAGAACTTATTGAGGAACCGCAATAAATCTGCATTTGTATTTTACTTATATATTTCACTGTACTGTGTACAATAATGAATGGGTTAATTACATGCCTGTAATTCCTGTTTCTTAATCAATCTCAATTTTAACTTTCCTGTGGGTTAATTTCCTGGATGCAGATTAAGTCTAGTCTTGAACTAAATTGCAGTGCTAATGCAATAGTGATTAGGCAGCTGAAGAACTTTATGGGCTGGTTTTCCGGATATAGATTAAGCCTTGTCTCTGGCCAAACTCCAGTGCCAAAGCAATATTGATTCAGCACTGAAAAGCCTTATGGGCAGATTTTCTGGATATGCTTTAAGCATTGTCTCTGACTAAATTACAGTGCTAGTGGTGACTCTCTACTGGAAATTCTTTTTATTCTGAAATTAGGCTTAATCTGGTTTGGGAAACTGGCCCTAACTCTTATGTTTAGGATTAATCTGGGGCTGGAAAACTATTTACTATTTTGGATATAATTATTATTATTATTTTTTTTGATAGCAGCCATACAGTGTTTGTTTGATCTTTGTGCTTTGCTCTTCGCTTGGCTGTTTGCTTGCTCTAACTCTTCTGCTTCTGTGTTCTCACTGCTGTCTGAAGTAACAACTACTCCATGCGCCACTCCTTAAGTATGCCCGCTATAAGGTAAGGTACCAGACACACCAGGACTGTGCCTGCTCTCTTTCTCTTTCTTCCACCTGTTTCCATGTCATGGGTTGGTTTTGAGGCTTGTTCCGAAGTGACTCCTGCCCCACCCAGTGTGTTTCTTTTCTGTAACACACCTGGGGGGTGTTAAAGTCCTCATCTTTGGCGTATTCAGTTTACTGAGAAATCCAGCTTTGTGAAACAACCTCTCAATTGAGTTCATTAATGTGTTTGAGTGAGGAGTATTGATAATCTTTGCAGTACAAGTGCTTTCTGTAATTCACCTCAAAAGTGCTTAGTGAGTTTCTTTGCTGTGTCTGTGTTTTATTTGTGTTATTCTAGTTTGCAAAACTATTTTAAATCAGAACACATTTAAGACACAAGGCAAGTTTATTAATTTACTTTGTTTCAAGAGTTTTGACATTTATTTGTTTCTCTTAGGAACTCGTCAACCTTCAAATCCTTTGAGGATAAAATGGTAAGCATGAAAGGAGATACGTATTTTCCTACATATTATGAAATATTTGCATATTGTCACTGTCAGAAAAAAAACTATATCTCCATTATTTTTTAGAAACAGCCCAAAATGACCACATAAAATCTTGTTTGATTAACTTACATTAAAAGTTAAGAATATTTGTATTAGAGATGCGCTGAAATTTTTACCACTTTTTTTTGGCAGTTTCTGCCAAAGAATGGTCAAAAATGGCAAAATGTTTGGACAAAAAGCAAAGGATTAAATAGGTTTACAATAAAGTGTCAAACACTGAATAAATAATTTTGAATGGTAATAAAAAAGAGAAATAGTAATTTAAAATGCTATTTGTTTCCTTCATGTGCTCACAGTGCACCTCTGCTGGTGAAATTTCTGACTAGTTGGGAGTTCCAAAACCACATTCACCTGCTTTACATATTAAAAATAGGATATTTCCATCATTAAAGCAGGGGTGCACTGGAATATATATGTGCCATTCTGCTGAATTAGTTCAGACTGTGGTCCCAACCCCACCCAACATTTTAGAGCATGCCACTGCATCCCTGTCCCTCACGGCCACATGGTGAGCAGTTACATCCCATTGTTTTGAAGAAAATTGTCCCCATGTCTGAAAATCAGTGTGTAACGGTAAGAATGGTCAAGTGTTTGTGTTTTAATAAAAATATTATAATTTTATGTGTGTACAACTGTCAAAATTAACTAAAGTTGTTACTACTGAAGCATTTTATAAAGTTTAGGAGGGATTATTACTGCATTTGTAGTGCAGTAATAATATAATAAAGACATAAGATCACTCCTAGCTGAATATCCAGGTCAGTTAAAAGTGCAAAATGTCTGACTTCTGACCAAGTCAGTAGAATGGTCTGTAAAAGAACCTTTCTTTTCATGTGAGTGTGTCCTGAATTTTGGTTTCTGTTTTGGGCAAGAATTCTCATTTTGATGCATCACTACTTTTTCTTCTTCTTCTGTAAAGTTGCTGTTTGGAGATACAAGGTTTTGTTCCACCAGTGACAACATATATATAATTAGAAAGCTTGTAAATGGTTCTATTAGAATTTCACTGCTGTTCCCTGTATATTGTTTATGTGGTCAGTACAAATGTGAATAGATGATCACACCTTCATATGGTTTGTTCTTCAAAGTCCAAGGTAATCGGAAGTGGAGCAAACGGTGATGATGAACACCCCCCGCCTGGCAACAACTCAGCCTTCTGAGTGGAAAGCACAAACGCATCACCAGGACTGACCTCTGTGACCCATACAACCCTGTGTCCCTCACTGCACTCCACTGAGAGATAAGAGATGCCCACGAATGAACAAATAAGGACTGTACTGAGGTCCCAGAATGCTGTACTACTGCTACTTGTTTAGAAGACAAGCCTTTAAAAGCCTTGTGTGTATGTATTAAACTCTCGCCCCAACCTCTCAAACGGACAGTGGCAATGCATAAGGGGCCGCAGCTTTTTTGGAACAAATGTTTTGCAGATGGTTCAGAGAAAATGTTCTGTGCACTAATTTGTATTTTGAATGTGTAAAAAGGTTTTTGAAATCAGGTCTGCTGTGATGTTAGCAGTGAATGTAGTCATTTGATGCAGTTCACTCATGTAGAAGCAGCATGACAGTTCGGAGTATCATAAACTCTCCTGTACACACTGTAGAAAACAAACAAACAAACGCTTCCTTGGCAGTATAAGGCGCTGCTGTCGCATATGATTGTTACATTCTTATTATACTGCTTATTAAATGCTTATTACTCAGGGCAAAAGGTGCTACTACTTACAGTACAATGTGACTCACCTAACGCGTACTTTATAACCGTTTTCACTGCTTGGCAGTATACAAGGTAAACCCTTCCTGATTGAAATTGGAATTGTTTTGCTTATTCGGAACCTACACTTCACTTAGCCTTAGCCCTCCTTACACTGACCGGCCACATATTTTTAATCTGTTACTCTAAGCATAAATGCTATGTTTATATATGCATCTTGTTTTCTGGTGCACTGAAGGATTCTGTTAATTGTGTATATACTTTTGGTATTTGGTTGTTTTCTTTTTTTTTCTTCTTGTTTTATTCATCCTGGTGAGACTGGTAAGGGTAGTTTTCAACTTTAATACAAGGGCTTAGTTTACCAAGTTGAGACATTGAGCTGTGATTTTAAAAAAGGTTAATAGCAGACAGACAGTGAGTTGGTCTAATGTGATTAGGGACGCTGAACTCGCACACTTGTTTTTTTGGTGTGGAAAGTTGAACTAAAATATAAATCTTTTCACAGTTCTTTTGCAATATTAGCTGCTTGTATGTGAATTGCACACTTTGAAACAATGATAATGATTAAACCTAAGATTGTAACCTTTCATGAACCTGACTGCTGTATCTGTGCTTGAGGCTCTGAAGCTGTACCATATTAAGGTTTTAGGGTATTTCAGATTGTTACCGAAATGCTTAAATAAAGGTAGAGGTGAAAATGTTGGCGTTGGTTCTTCTTGTTTTAACTCATATCCTAATGCTTGCAATCATCATGTAATTAGATTATTGTAACTGTGAAAATCTTATAATACTATATTTCATAGCTGTGATTATTCCAAACATGATAATGGGGCTCAATCCTCATGGCCATAGGCTGTTGGCTGCAGATGAGATGAATCTCTTGGCCTGTGTCTGTCAGAGGAGGTTTTTCAAACACTAGATGGCGTCAGAAAACATTAAACCGCTCATCTCAAAGCCTGTACAGTTCAGAGTGATAGTTTGCTACTGTTGCTCTTAAGAATGTCGTCAAAATATTGTTGTATACAGAAGTTGTTAGGATTTATGTCAATTCTCCTCAGAGCTGCACATAAACATTATATCAAAGACAAGAAATGAAAATGTTTGCTTGTTCCCTGACCGGGAATCGAACCCGGGCCGCGGCGGTGAGAGCGCCGAATCCTAACCACTAGACCACCAGGGAAGCTGATAAACGGATGAACCCGTTTTCAGATAGCATTTCACGTCTATAATGTACATCTATTTTTATTTTCCTTTGCTCCGACGCTTGTGATACAGCTAGTCAGCTAATTAACAACCCCTACTTGAGCTCATGTGAATCTGCAGGGAAAACAATAACTGCATGTCATCCAGGACCACAGTTGGGAACGTGTCTGAACTAATACGTTCATTTTATAGTCCTTTATTGAGGACTCCACGAGGAACTTTTCAGCCTCTCATAATACTCACGATATGGCTCGCTGCTGTTAATGTTGCCCTGCTAGTAAAGCTATCACTACGGAGAAACCACCTTCGGCCACAACAGTCATCCTGGAAAGTAGCACTTGGCTAATAACATTTCGTTGCAGAGTACGGTAACATTTCTTCCATCTGTTTCTGTGTAACTGTAAAGAGAAGTGAGCATACCAGCTGACCACCTGACTGCTGTGGAGGCCACGCCTCCGGGAGGATCTTTCTGCTGAGGTCACCGCGGAGGACAAAAGCTCTGGAGGTTGAGCTGGACTTCAGAAAGAGGTGCAGAGGCAGCAGGAGGACTTTGGAGGGTTCTACCCTAAAACCACAACACAAATGGGCTCCGTCGCCTAGCGTTTACTCCACCACACATCGGCGACCAGTCGTGATTACATCGCTGCGATCTGAACATCGGCAGCTCCACATATTAAAGGTGAGAAAAGGAACAGAGTTGCTCACTGTCACACTCAGTAGGTCTGGGTTTAGAACAAGGCTAAACAGTCCAAACTCCATTTTATCTTGCAACTGGTGAAAAAGCAGAAACTTAAGAGATGCTTTTCTTCTCCTCAGTGTTCATTCGTAGTATGAATATCGTTATTCCCCAAAGAATACCAAGGCCAGTTTCCTCATCCACCACTGGGTTGTTGTGAACTTGAGGTAAGCCTCGAGATGACTCAGAACGGCTGATACTTTGTCAGTCTTTGTTCTCTTTGCCTTGGCTTGCTCTCATTGCATCTTGGCATTTTTTTTTTTTTTGCCTCCAAAATAAAAATGCATGCTTATATTTTTGCTGTTTGAAGCAAAGTCACTCTGCAGGACTGTTTACATAACCCGGTGGTGTGACTGGTTTATCCTTGGGATTTCTTACTCACTCTATGTAGCACAGACGGGTATTAACTGGGTCAGGCTAAATCCTCTACCTCACCTGGAACAGGAGTATCTCCAGGTGCTTATCGCTACATGATGGCTGTAAGCCGTAAGAAAAACAGCCCACTTAAGTAAATTAGTGAGTGAAAAAAGTAAAGTTAAAGCCGTAAAAGTACAATTCTATCACTATTCTTCAAGAGATGGTTGAAAGATGGTTCTTGACTGAGCCAATCACTTATTATAGAAATCCTTTTGCCTCATTGCAGGTTTCCTTATCATGCAAGTGTAGGAACAAACATGATGTGTTGTTCTTGAAAGTTTTGAATGGTGGTGGTAAGAGGTGGGTGATATGGGGGGAAAAAAGTAATATCACAATACTTTAAGAGCATACACAATATGCTATTAAATATATATCTTTTACATTAAATCCAATTAAACAGAACTAATTGTGCTCATTTTGTAATCAAACGTGAAGTTGGGAAGTGTTTTTTAAGTCCTCATGATATCCATGATATACTCAGAAAAGCATATTGTGACATACTGTGGTGTAATTTATCACAATAATGATAAATATTGTCGTATTTCCCAGCTCTAGTGGTAGTGCACTTACGTTATGCATTCCCTAACCATATGTTAGTTTCTTGCCTCTGCATATTGTCTTATGGTTTCAGACATCTGTTTTTTAATAGCTCTTCCTCTCTGTTCTTGAATAAGACAATGATCTTCACATTGTGATGAGAAGCTGGGGTATAGGTGTAGACCAGTGGTTCTCAGCTGCAGTCCTGAGGACATCTTGCCCTGCATAGATTCAAGTATACACCTTAACTAGCTCTTGAAGGTCGTGATGAGCTCGATCAGGTGTTTTGGGGCAAGGAATAATTGAAACCGTGCAAGGCATTTATTTCCCAAGACTGAAGTTGAGAATGACAGACGTAGACAAATCTTTATGAACTTTAATAATTTTTAATGGCTCTTTACTGAACATTTTCAAATCTGTGAAGACCACATTTGAATGGACTAACAAGGCTGTTCTAGCAGTTAAACCCTTAAACCTTGAGCCCTCACATATGGGCCCTTATTTCATCACTCTAATAAGTAGACAACTTGTGTAGTCTAGTCTAGTCTAGTCTAGTAAGTCTAAAAGGTCTGTGCTTAAACGGCTGAAATCCACGCAGGGCTTAATGTTAGCACTCAGAGGTGCCATCTTACGTGTCCTAAAAAGAGTACACTGGCATGGGCATGCACTGAGCACATGCTGGCTACATGGCAGAGCGCCATGCAATGTGAGCTTACACATGTACGCGTGCAACAGCCTGGTTGTTGGACTTCCTGGACTGTTCAGCTTAGTGGATAGCTGGACATGGAAACCCAAACTCTGCTGCCTGCAGCTGTCGGCATATGTCATTGAACTCAGATCCAGGGAAGGCATTTTCCTGCAATGAAGGCCAGTGGGAAGTAACAGCCTTGCAGGTTCTGAGTAGAACTTTTATTTTTTTTATTTATTTATTTATTTTTTTTTAAACCATGTTCCATGTTATCAGCATGGTTATCTTTCTGGGAATGATTCATAATGTACATAAGATATTCTGGGGGCACTTGAAATAAATGTTTAAAAGTGTTTTGTACATCTGCTTTTTTGCAAAAATGCATGGAGTGAACATTATTATGTTTCAGATGAGATGATGATACTTGATGCAAGTACACCCTTGCTGACATTTTCCCATTAAAGGTGTACTCAAACCAAGTTGAGGGTTAGACTGAAAATAGTGCAGGCATTTGTTGGACGTCTGCCTTCTTGGGATGCTTTCTGAGTCATGCTGCACTGCCAGTGTCATGCAGTAGTAGGACTGGGCAACATGGGAGAAATCTTCTCACAAATTTGATTTCAATTGTTATCTGTAATTGTTTTCTAATGCTCACTTTTGAGTAGTATTTTGAACCCTGAAGAAAACAGAAGACTTTTTTGGCAGGTCTGTGTTACACCTGATTTAAAAAGAACCCTGTTCTTTACTCTAGAGGATACGTGTCCAATTTTTTCCACATTCTACGTAACTGCTTTTGCTGTTATGAATGGCTAGATGTCTTCTTCTCCTCGTCTAGCGAGTAAAAGGTGCACATCAACACCTAAACCTAAAGTGCTTGAGAAGCAGTCACTCAAAGTTCAATGCTTTTCTGAATCTGGTATTAGCAGCAATCATTTCATCAATATAGAAAGAATGTTCAGTTTCGGTGATTATTGACGTTGAGTGAGCATGCGATTAATGCATCCACTCCAGTCAACTGAAACCATTCTCGCCTTGTATAGGGATTCCATCTTTTCGACGGTTGACTTGAAGGTTGGGAAAATGGCGGCAATTCCATCCAGCGGCTCCCTCGTTGCCACCCACGACTACTACCGAAGTGAGTTTGTCAATTCTTCACAAATAGATATTACTAGATTGTATGTTGTCCTTAGATTAAACAAGAACAACAGACTTCTTTTTTTTCTCTCTTTTTCACATACCTGGCTTATACCTGCCTTGTCTTGAGGTTGAGGTTATTCCTTTTAACTTGTCAATGTGAATGTTCCAGGGCGCATAGGATCCACATCCAGCAACAGTTCCTGTGGCAGTTCGGAGTACACTGGGGAAGTCATTCCTCACCACCCAGGTATGAAGTGAAGCACATTAATTTATTTATTAGTATTTAAGATTTAATTCAATTCTATAATAATTAAAAAAACTTCCAACCACACACAACCTCTGCCTTATCCACATAATTGGTGCCATTATAGCTCTACCGAGGCAAGACTCAGGCCACTGGTGGTCCACTTTCTTTTTTGGGAAGCAGAATCAGATGGGAGCTCCTAATGGATTCGACGCCCAACAGAAGTGAGTCAAAAAATTTTAGTTGGTCAAGTGAATATCAATTTTGAACCAAAGTCATTGAAAAAGTTTTTTCAATTGCATGAATTTTTGATGCTCCCCAGTCATTCAGTTCAAGTTCTTTTTTGTAACAGTAACTTTTTGCACAGTTTGTAGTGGAACATTTTTGTGATTTTAAATACACAAAATACACATCACTGAATATTATTATAATCAGTTATAATTATAATAGTCTAACATGCTAAAATCAATGCCTCCTCCTTCAGATTGATGTCTCACAATGCATGGATGCTTTTTTACATGCTTAGTCAGTGAACAGTTTCTTTTCCCTCTATTCCCACTTCTGACACCCTTACTTACTTACTTGAACTTCTTCCTAACTTGTTGTCATGTCATTGGAATGGCAGGACTGGAACCTACACAGTGACTAACGGCCAGGTGACCTGCATTGCAAAGGAGATGGTGATGAAGAGGCAGCTAAGCGAGAGCAGTGACTCCGGCAAGCCAGAGCCTACCAGTCCCCCTGCCTCATAAACCCTGCCCACTTGTAAAATCACACCCCTCATCCCAACTGAGAGTCCCAGGAGTAGACGCAGGCGACGGAGGCTCCATCCTTTTCCTTTCATTCTTGCTTTCTTTTTTTACTTTAGTAGAATCAGGCTGCTTATGTTGTTAAGTTTCTGACGTTACTTGTTAATGACGACCAAAACAATTTCATAAAAGCCAAAAAAGAGACATTATTTCCATGTGGTTTGACCACTTTGTTACTGTGTGCACTTTGTCATCATATCGTTTGCTATTGAATAAAAGTCTGCAGCCTATAGCTGTGTGTTTCCTGCTGTTTTTTCTTATACCTTATCTCATACACAAATGTAGCCTTCTTTCACACTTTTTTAGTTTTCAGTTGGCAGTTGGATTTTTCTTTCTGTGTGCATGTCTTTACAGATTGCAGTCATTACCAAAGTATGGTTTGTAGAAGAATTTTCAAAAATTTTAACCTGTCCTACAGCAAAAGCGTCCATAAAGTGTCCGCATTTGCTTTGAAGGGATCTTTAATAAAACTGCTGGTGTTTATTCTGAAGCAGCAGACCAAGAGCAGTCAGTAAACATTAGCTTTCTCTCCATACTGGTGTTCTGACAAACCAAACTACAAACTGAAGTACTACTGTTCTCTGTAATCTCACTGTAAGTGATTTTGTCAGAATGAGCTAATGTTACCCTTACAAGCATCACTAAAGCTCATTGTTATATTACTAATGTGAGTCATTGGAATTTTCTAAGCCAGGGGTGGGGAACTGAGGGCCAGAGTCCAGCAGAGTTTGTCAATTTCCCAGCTCTAGCACAACAACCAAACCTGCTAATTAACTGATGAGTTGAATTAAGTTTGCTTGAGCAAGAAAATTACCAAACTGTGCAGGAATCTGGCCCTCCAGAACTGGCGTTCTCCACCTGTTGTGTCAGTTTCTGTTAAGTAGAAGTATTCAGCAGCCTTACTTAAAAAACGCTTTTGAACTACTGTCACAGCATTACATACATTAGCTGACTGACTACACATAACTGGTGAATTATTTTGTAAATGTAGTTCCATCTGTTTGTCTTGAAAACCTGTTCATTAAAATTTTGAATTCATTGTTCGTTCATTAAAATGTTAAACCTGTTAAATGATGCTAAAGTCTAAAGAGCTATAACTTTAATCTACATTTTTATTACTATGTCATTTTTTTTTAGCTATTGCTAATTACCTACTGTAGCTCAAAATTGTTGGCAGGCTTAAATGAAGCACCACATTTTTTCTGTGGTGGTAATTTAGCTCTTGATGAACAGTTTCACATTTTGTCAGAACAATTGCATTTTATTGTTAATTGACAACTAATTATTAGTTGATTAATTCATGTTAATAATCAACTATCCGGCAGTTTGCACTGAACTCAATGCTCTTTGCTGATGAGAACCTGATTGGCCTGTTCTGGCTTGTTGTCCTACATTCATGTGAATGGTAGCAAATTTCAGTCAATGTCTAGGCCTTTTTTTAGGCTGTCTTGAGGCGTGTCTTGAAGTAGTCTGTGCATGCAATATAGCCTTTAAACTCAATACAAACACTACAGAGTATTCCAGCACACTCCCTGCAAATATAATAGGCAGTTCCTTTTAAAAAGGCATTCAAAGTTGGAGCCAAGAGTGTTCTATTAATTTATTACCTCCCAGAAATTTACACTCCTAATTACTTTTGCTGAAAAAACAGTGGTCTGAAAGGTCACTTGAACCCTAGATGTATTACTCAGTTGTTAATCTGAAGACTTATTATTCATTAACTGCAGGAATTAGGAGCTGAAGTGTGCGCCCACATGCAGACTCCTACAGTTTAAGAGGTTAACAGGAAAGGAAAAAGCCCTAAAATAATAAAGCGTTTCAATGCATCATACTTACTTTGTCATTCCACTTCATGAGCACTACCTTCAAACCTACCATAAATATTAGCATTCAAGGCTCTTTATTGCTTATTTATTGTTTTGATAATGTTGGGACTTGCCTACCCAAATTAGCTGTTTTTTGTGTCCTATGATCCTCAGGCTGATACAGTCAGGCTGCCTCTGAACAGAGAGATTAGGATTAAACAGGCTCCAGTCTGATTAGCTCTGCTAGCTAGCTAAGAAGGGACACTCATGGCTAATGCTGCTTGTGTAACAACCAACCTGTTTGGAAAGATAAGGCAGGACAGATGTCAACTGAAGACAAGTAACGCTGAACCAGAAACAAACCCATATGCACTAAGTTATCCTGTTCTGCCACAGAGAGCTGAGTGTAATTTTCCATCTGGTTCAGCACAGTTGTTCTATTGCACAAGCAAGTGTGCTCATAAGTTTTTGCAATGGTTTGACCACACTTCCTGAAGGACATCCCATTTTTCAAATTTCTGTCTCAATCTTCAAAGCATGGGTTATTAGTGTATTCAACCATGCTCACAAAAACTGTGTTTGTTTGACCATTTCCAAGCCTCTCCTCAAAGATGTGTAGTATTACTTATAAGTACCATCCAGTACCTGGTTTATCCTGTCAGGGCTTCATTAAATTAAACAGCTGTGCAGATGGTGGAGGATTCAAACAAATCCATGCGAT
The DNA here is from genome assembly GCF_904425465.1 of Colossoma macropomum. NCBI lineage: Eukaryota > Metazoa > Chordata > Actinopteri > Characiformes > Serrasalmidae > Colossoma > Colossoma macropomum. The sequence continues at coordinate 7,287,952 of NW_023494793.1, read as the reverse complement.
GTCTGGGAGCATAGAGGAGAAATCTGGAAACAAACTGTTCTTCTAACTAAAAAAAGACTACTTTCTTGAAAAGAGGTTGTTACATTTCACTGCATTAACGTTACATAGAAAAGCTCGCCATGCAAATATTATATGGCAAAGCTCACTTACTGCTGAGAAAAATGGTTTTAAACAACTTGCTTAGGTGCTTAAGACTTTCGCAAAGTCCTGTATGCACACTTTGATTTTATTCCAGTGGTTTATAGTCCCAGTTTTAGTTACTCATACACCTGAACCCACTGGTGAAACTGACAGGTAAATGTAAATGAGGCTAAATGTGGACAATTATTGCAGGAAAAAAAGTCACTGAAATGTTTTTGTATGAAAGAATGTTTTGCTGTCATGAATTTTTACTTACACTTACATTACATTCCAGCTCACATTAAAAGGGAATTCCACCAATTTTTCAAAATATCTGCATAACTCAGTCATCAAAACATAAAAAAGCCATTCAGAGTGGATGGATGTGAAATGGTTTATTATAGAGAAACTTATTAACTTGGATTTGCTTACAGTGGTGGTGACAGGAACCAGGAGTCACAATGTCTACTATGCAGATATAGCCTTTTTATTCACTATCCAGAACAACCAGTGAACCTACACATCTTCTGAGTTTTTACATGTAATATTAATAATGATAACAGTGGTAAAAATTATTATTTTATCCTAGAATGCCTTGCATGTACCTTTCTGCAACAATGTAGGCTATTAAAAAAAATATGTTTTAGGCAAGAACCTTCTCAAAACTATTGTAAATCAATGTCTCAGGTATCAGGTTTTAGAGGCGTTATATGCTTCAGATGTCTGGTTCCTATCATCACCAATGTGAACAATTTGGGCAAGTTTCTCTAGAATACTGCATTTCACATTAAATCAGATAAACAAGGTAATTATGTAGAAAATTAGAAAAATCTGTGGAATTTTCATTTAGTATTTGCCCAAAAAGCATTGCAAAATTGCAAAACATCTAGAATCTCTATTATTTACTTTTTGTGCTTTCTGTGTTAATTTTATGTTGTGTCACTTTAATCGTCAACCCTCCCCCACCAGTGCAGTGCTGAGTGTGGCTCACATTTGGCTGTGCTGTTTCTGTTTTTAGTGAGGAGAAGGCACTGAAACAGACATGCTCAGTCTGCACACACAGGAATCTCCCTACTGCAGAGGCTCTGAACACGCCCAACTTCATCCCCAGCCTGCAAGGTTACTGTGTACAAAGGGGAACAGATGCAGAACAGGCCTGCCAAACTGCAGCCCCGCTTTTGAAGGCATGTTGTGTTGTGATATTGTGTTTGTTTTGAAGACTCTTTTTTGGTCCACCAATCACATCTAGTCCTGAAACTAAAAATAAAAGCGGAGACCTAATGGAAAGTGGTTAATGTTTCAATGATGACAGCTGTGAAGATTAGAATGGAAGACCCCTAAACATTTTGAAGTCCTCAAGAACTTCAAAGAACACATGTCCCACATTTTCCTTGCATATATATATTTCCCCTGAGATGCACTTATGACGTTTATACAGTGGAGGATAAAGTACACAAATCTAGTACCCATGCTGAAAGTAGAGATCCTCTTATGTATTTCTCAAGTAAAAGTGCTCTATTTATGTGTTTACTTAAGTTAAGGTACAAAAGTAACTGCTTCTAAATGTACTTAAGCAAAAGTGAAAGTATTTTGACATATTCTAACAATCCAACATTTCTCCTCTTGTGTCTTCAGTTTAGAAAACTGGTCAAATTTTACTCTTTATCCGAACTCCCTACACAACTTTAGGGCTTTTTCTGAAAGCTTGTCAGGGCTGCCCCGGTCTTCTTAGAGTTGCGAGGGATTTAGTGTAAAATGCACTATAATTGGTTTGGTTTGTTTGTGAGAAGTGCTTCATTTTCTTTTAGATATTATGGAAAATGTAGTTTGTACTTCACAGTATCTTGCAAAAAATAGATGAGTAAAAGGTGGGATATTTTAGTAATTGTAGTGGAAAGTAAAGGCCTTAAAATGGAAATTACTTTCATAAAGTACTGAAAAAAGTGCTTAAATACAGTAATGAAGTACATGTCCATTGATACCATTCACCACAAACACGTGTATGTGTGCGTTTATGCACCAGCCAAAATGAATTTTTATATTACCGCTTTCCAACCAATCTGTATTTGTTACTGTGCCTTTAAGACTGATATACATAAATGACCTCTGTTCTCATTGGTGCTATGTAATGTGCTTCATTCAAGAAGCAGCCTGGGCTGAAACACTCCTTATACATCCAACATAAATGGGCAGAGCTAAACTGTGATAAGTTTAATGCGCAGATATGATGTACTGGTTTTTGGGACATCATCATCATCAAAACAATGAATTCAGATTTTTAAATGTATTTATTCATTTTTTGTTGTTGTTATTGAATACACATAAGTAGGATTTGTTATGTGAAATAAAATTTAATTTTGCCTTAAACTGTTATCTAATAATAGAGAATTGGCTACGCTCTCCTAAGCTGCCATCTATAGGTTGACATGGTCATTAATATGGTTCATATCAGCACGGTCAGTGTGTTCCACTGGTATAAAAATAAACAGTGCATAGAGGGCATGAAACACACACTGCACGTGAACAAGCTTTTTCTCATCCTTACATGTGCTAAACATTCACATGCAAACATGATACGCACTCACATATGCAGAAACACACTTCGCTGACTTGCTTTACCATGAACAAACTTCCATGAGCTGCTGTCAAGACTGCAATAGCCTTAGTCATCTTGTATTACAGGAATAGTAACAGACAGACTGTTTACTGGTCACCTCACTGGGAAAAGCTGGGCCTTAACCATTTGCCTCAGCATTTCCATGAAGGCCATTTTCCTCACTGACACTGCGTGAATAATTGGTAAGAACAAATAAAAAGGTTTTCTTACCCTTGTTTATTTTTGCTGACTGTCTTTCTGGGGAGGAGGTACAGGCAGGGTTGGGCAAATTGCTTTGAAAAAAGTAGTGATGGTTGAACACTGAATACACTGTCCTAAATGTATTCAGTAACATGTTCGGTTACAATACATTAAAACTATTCTGAATACATTTAGAATACACTTCTAGTACATCTTCCTAAAACACACAGAAAAGTTTTTTTACTTAATTCACACTGTTGCTCACTGATACAGTTTGGCAGTTACATTCATGTTGTTATTCTTTGAATAGGTTTCATGAAAAATTTGTTTATCATTTAAATAAAATTCCCAAAATTCTCAAAAAAAAATTCTCTCTCACTGCTTGCTTCAGCCCACTGCTGCTCCCACAATCCTCGAGCAGAAGTTCAGTTCAGCACCATTGCAGAGCTTATCACTCCCAAACATGTCCACTACTGAGGAAATTATTAGTTTGATCATTCCTCAAAAGAGCTCAGTGAGTGTGTTTACATGCACTCAATAGTCCGATCATAATCAGATTTCTGCACTTAAATGGTCATGTAAACAGCATACTCCGATATCATAGATCAGAGTAAGGTCTAGAAATCTGATTAAGAAATCCAATAAAGAGAGCTGGATTTTAGCTCAGTAATCAGATTTCTCAGTGCATGTAAAGCCTTACTAGGATTTCTTTTAGATTTCTCAGTCTGCGCATGTGTGAAAACACAAGGCGTTACTGAAAATAATCAAGCAGCGTTGCCGCAAGATGGCAGCAAAACACTTTTGGAGTGACACTGAAACCAACTACATGCTAGACAAAATGAAGGATTTAAATATTCTTTATTTTCTAGATGATATATGTTGATATTTTCAGGTAAAATTGTGAAGCAATTAAAAAAAGGCTGCAGCATAAAGTTTGAGTTTTACTTTACGTCACGTCTTGTTCTGTGCTTTTATTCGCCAGTTGTAAAGCAAAAATCCGTTTCCCATTATCTGAGTATTCAAGTGCATATAAACACATTGATCGGATTACTAACAAAGTCTGATTTTCTGCAGTTATCAGATTATTAAGTGCATGTAAACACACTCATTGATTTATCAGTCTACTCAGGCTTTAGCAGGAACTGAGCATGTTTACTACACCATAGTTAATAAACAAGTATTGCTAGTGTTTCTTTTCAGTATTCTAAAAGTATTCTCCAAAGATGTAAAAAGTAACTGTATTCTAAACATTACTTTTAAAAATTGTAACTCAAACTGAATATAGATATATATTTTCTGTATTTAGTATACATATTCCCAATACATATATCCCATTCCCAGGTGACCTGACAGCAGTTCAAGTGATACTAGCAGTATGTGCAGTGATAAAAGTGGAATCTAGGGCAGACGCATATACTCACACTTCTCAAGTTAGCTGCGTGACCTAATTATCATCACTACTAGCATAACGCACATTCACACTTTTCCTCAGAGAGGAAGGAAGTGTTACAAGTAAATACTGGCAGACATTAAAAGCGAAGATGAAAATAAGAAAGACTGATATGATAAAGAACAAAGTTAATTTTAAAAGCACCATCTAATTAACTGGAGTCTAAATTGTGCTCATTTAGGTCTGCACTGCAGCTACAAAGTTAATATTTCTAACAATAATGGAAGTAAACAGCCACTTGTTTAGCATCATGCAAACTTCATGCCCAAATCATCACATGAGCAACCGCATAAGCAAGTCAAAAATACTTAACAACTCAAACTGAGGGAAATGTGTGATTAGTTTGTCATGCAGTTTGCACAGTGCTGACAGGTGAAGATACTACATTTGGGGTAGTTGAAAGGGTGAAATTATATAAATTTCATTATTTGCTCAAAGGGGTGTAACAATGTGTCATATGACATTGTGATATTGCAATGCTAAACTCACAGTGTGCACTGTGGAGATGTAACAATGCATTGTAGAGAATGGACAGTCTATGAATTATGACATCTAATGCAGCTAAACACTAAGGTTTGCAAATAATCAGCACCAATCAACAACTTACTTCAATACTCTTCACTGAGAGATCGAGAGAGAGATGTGGTCTTACACTGAAAAAGGTGTCTCACTGCCTAGAAAAGCAGGTATATTGGGACGTAATTCTTTTCAATCAGCGCCCATGCGAGCAAGAGTCTGTTCCGTTTTTAAGTTAGGCCAGGCCTAGTGTGCCCTATTCGATCGGGCAGGTAACAACGGCCGGTTTATTTCTGCACAGCATGCACCAACAACATGAGCAGCCTGTGGCAGTTCTCATGTTACTGGTCTGTGTGTGTGTGCGTGTGTGTGTGTGTGTGTGTGTGTGTGTGTGTGTGTGTGTGTGTGCAAGTGGAGAGGGGGTCACAGAGTTTGGAAATATTTTGGTAGAGACAACAATGACCTTTAGTGCAAAGCATGTGTGTGTATGTGAAGAAAAGAGAGCACCAATTTATTTAACTATCCTATGTCCTCTATGGCCTATCAAAGTCTTTTCTTCATTTTTTTTAATTACTTCTCCCTCACAGCCAATTAAAATTAGTGCATTCTAAACTTTTTGGTACTATACTATAGACCTCCAAAGTCGTGTTGTCATTCTGTAGTTGGTGTCAGGCCCACATTAGGAACTTTGTCCCTGTGTGAAAAATCAATTGCGTTTTTGAAAATTGCTGCTATGGCATCCTGTGGTAAACTAAATATTCCACACCTAATTGTGTCTGTTTACGGAGAAAGCCCCTCTGCTTTAACAAAAAGAGCCGATCAGCTTGCTGATAAACCCCCACAGTTGTGGAGATCTGGACAAATGCAGTAGCCAGAACAACCCTGGGCCATATCTGAAGTGGTGAAATCATTAAATACTACATTAAAAAATCTGGATTGCTATGTATAACACTATTACAGGGAACAGAACTCATGATGGTGGTTAACGATTTCGGACACTACATCATACGGGTTTGCGCATTACTGTGTGACAGCAGGTTCAACTGCAAAAATGCTGTAAACGTCAGGCTACCAGTCCAACATAACCTCTGAGTTTAAGTGTAGACATGAGAAGAACTTGCTTACATTTGTAACAGGTCTGAGAGGCCTGTGGAGACGCTGCCATTGTAGCTGGACTCGCTAATCCTCCTCAGAGAAGCTGAGCATGAATGTTCAAACCAAACAGTGCAGTGCATTATGTCCGCTATGGTACATAGGTTGTACGCTACTTATTGCGGTGAACTGTGGGATTGTTTGAGTGCACTGAATCTTTTGTACTATGCTTTTGGACACCACTAAAAAATGGAAAAACCCTCAAATAGTGGACTAGGCAGTGAATAGGGCACAGTTTCGGACACTTCCTATTTCTCCTGCTATATCTAAAAAATGACTGCAAAACGAAAGAGGGCACACACAAGCGAGTCCTCAATGAATGTGGGTGAATGGAGCTGAATGTCTAAAAATGAAAAGTTAAAATACTTCCTAACCACTTGTCCAGGACCTTCCTTTAATTTTTGAAAGTATATGAATGTATTTCATTAAAAAAGCAAACAAACTTAGCTGTATAGTCACATTTTTCTACAGCAAACAGGTTTTGGGCTGTAGGATGTTAGCATTACTGCAACTGAGTGCTGATTGGTTAGCATTATGGAGTGCTGATTGGTTAGCATTACTGATACTGAGTGGTTAGCATTATTGCAAACAGGGTGCAATAGTGGCAATTTTGAGTTGCATATATGATGATGTGGACTACAGAATGACACACAACATGCTTTTAAAGGCACAAAAAATATATATATGACATAACTTGATTAAACGTTATTGTTGTGCAAAAAACATTTTTGCTGTTTTTCCATTTTTGGACACTGAAATAAACTGAAAAAGTTAAAAGTGCAAACTTGAACATGTCCATACAGAATGTAAATTTAAAGTGAATTACATAATTAATATGTGAATATGTAATCAACATGTGAAGTACAGTAAAACGAGAGGGGTTAAAGATACATGCTGCATGTGTATTATGACACTAAATTAAAATAGATCAAAACCCACAGTGCATTCTGTCAAGATTTTAAAGCGTTGCTTATCTGTGCATCACTGTAACGGCAGAGAGGCTGTGCCTCCTGCTGGTTAAAGTGTGGTACTGCACCGACAGGATTATGAAATATCTCAGGCCTTCAAGAACCTTCCGAGGACGCGGAGTTCACCGTGCCTACCATCGCGTCTAGCTCTCATATATCACACATTGATCATATATCACTGAGAAATGTCAAGGTGAACTCCATCTTTAAGTCAGAACTGCTTTTTTTTTGTTTTGCTGTTTTTTTTGAGTTGACATCCTGGTACTTTAACATAATCTATCTATCTATAAACACACATATATATTAGCTAATTAGTATTAAAACGTCTAAATATGGAGGCCTATGTTGCCAAACTAGCAAGGTGTCAGTAGTACAGATGCTACTGGATATTTATTGTGTGAAAAACATATGGCTATTTTAAAAGAATTGAGGAATTTTATGTGGCACTATTTATAGTATTTCTCCTCGCCGTTCAATCCCAACATAATGTCAATCAACAACATGCTTCATACCAGCAACAGGCTGTCATAAGTCACAGCCAGATGAAGTTGGTTTTGTAGCTGGTTATGTAGCAAACAGCCTCACTGACATAATACACAGCTGTGTATTCCCAAGATGTGAAAATGTAAAGAATAAATAAGCAGAGAAATTTGAATGTGGTGGCAGGCATGTTGAGGAATACCGGGAATAAACACACAAACACTCCCAGGGAAAAAGTAACAAACAACAGAATTCCGCCCTCACACCTCTTAAATGCACAACACACTTCTTAAGGTCCAATTATGTATTGCCCCTCCCCTTACCTAACACGAGTATGTCTGTTCTAGCCAATCAGGAACTTCTGAAGAAGTTACATTAGCCGGAGCAGGTGTGGCAGATTTTGGTTGTAATGAGACTCTGGAGGAAGGGAGATCTCCAGGACCACAGTTGGTGACCCCTGTAGTAGAATATCACATCACCCAGCATGTGTAAAAGCTCAATAAATGAGCAACATTTTTTTAACTCAGTAAACAAATTTTTATCATCACTGGGCACCACAGTAACGTGGTTCACAATAACTGGGTGCAGGCCGACCCACAGCCATCACATAGATTTGTTCATCAACAGCACACCTGATTTAACGTAAATAAGTACTGATTAGCCAAATCACATACTGGATGATAACTAGACATTATACTGGGCTGCCACAAGGAGGTGGAAAGGTTAAGTGTGACATACATAAAATCACTACTACTTATTAAAATTGTTTGTTTTAATTGTGATGTGTTTTTCTGAGCAAACAAGTAGATCTTGTGTAATTAAATTACTTTTTAAATATATGTATATTATTAAGGTGTCCAAAACCTTTGCATAGAACTGTATGTTCCTTGATGAAATGTACCATACCCTCTAGAGCATCACCAGTAGTACTTTCTTCTCTGAGAGTGTTGAAAAAAACAACTTATAAAAGGGCTGTTTTACATAAGGAACCAAATAGATTTCATCATCAAAATGAGTGTCAGTACCATATTCAAGTAAAAATATTCATACTGTTCAAAAATATAAATAATTTTATTATGACGAATATTTTTGTTAGCTACAGATATATAGTTTACTGCTCTGCAATAACTGTAAAGAAATATGAGTTTATCAAATATAAAGTTAATATAAAATAAATATCATATAAAAATATATATTTTCCTTTTTTTTCTACATCATTTAAGTGCAGCAGCTATCTTTTACATTGTATCAAAATTTTATGATGAATGGACAAATAGAAATATACTTGGAAAAAATCTCATTACAATAACTTACATCAATAGTGTTTTACCTTCTCCTGTAAACTTACCATTTTAGAGATACTCGTTTTTTTGTTTTTTTTTTGGACAGTGACAATATATACCTTCTAGTCTTTCTCACTGTTCATTAAGGTTGATCCATAGACTGAATGCTTTTTTTAGGACATCCAGTGTGAACCCAGAGCCGGTTTATGAGGAGCCTGGCCACTTCCTATTTCCCCCATTACATCAAAAACAGGACTGCAAAACAGTAAAGGGCACCTGCGAGCGAGTCCTCAATGAATGGGAGTAAATGAAGCTCAACGGCTAAAAATGAAAAGTTAAAACAGTTTCACTCGTCCAGAACTTTTCCTTAATTTAAGAAAGTAGAAGGATGTATTTCACTAAAAAAGCAAAGAAAACGTACCTACATATTTCCTTTTTTCACAGCAAACAGGTTTTGGGCAGCAGAAAGCTGGCATTACTGCTACTGAGTGCTGATTGTTTGGCGACCGGAGCAGCTCATTGGCTGTTTGAGCTCACAGACATCATGGACATACAGGAGGCGCAGTTTTAAACTCCTATAACTCTAGTTTAAAAGCTCTTAAAAATATAACAGCAGTGTTAAAATGTTTTTTGCTATTCAGTGTTCAGGAAATGAATGTATCCTTTTACATTAAAGATGTTTAAACATTTATAAACTATGATTTTGCTCAAATGCTCCATCTTAACCCATTCATTTCGGACTCGCTCGGAAGCTCCCCCTAGTGTTTGAGTAACATGGAAGACATTACAGAGTGGTAAATTCTCCTCTCTACAAGTTCTCTAGTTAACCTTCATCTAAGCTGGTTCATAGTTTCACTGCCCTCTGGTGGACTTGAATAGTTGTTGCATCATTTAGTCCAGTAATTGCTCGCATTTTCTAAAAGCACTCTGAGTTCGCTGAAGTCTGGCCTTTCTGCAGCCAGTCCGCTCCAACATTTCGTCATGATCTCATAAATGTGAGACGGGCATTCGTCAGGGGCAGGCATTCTGTATCCAGATGTGATCAGCTGGTACACCTCATAGTTTCTGTAGCCTGACAAAACATTTAGAACATAGCTTATACCTCCTCTGATGTCTGAAGTAAACAGGGTAAAGCTAGTGAAGTTAGAGGATGTGCAGTCTTGTTACTATACTAGTGGGCATTTTTTTACATATTGCTGCTACATAAGATGAAATGAATGTGCTAAATGAATAAATGTAAATGGAGTAGGTACTTGGATAAGGAGATCCACCGTAAGTGAAGATTTCATAGAGGAGGATACCGAAGGACCACACATCAGATTTGCTGGAGAATCGTCCATGGCTGATGGCCTCAGGAGCACTCCACTTATATGGGATCTTCTTGTCTTCAGACACATAAAATGGCTCCTACAAACAACAAGCAAACCAGCTACTGCATTACTGTATTAGTAGTCTCATTATCAGACACTTTGACTTGTGCAAGGATGTAACCTGGAATTTGAGGTTACTGCATAAAATCAATCCCAATGTTTACCAGTCCCCTGTTTAACTGGTAAAAATAACTGTTTTTTTCCTGTCTTTCTCACTTGATGGTTCACGTTTGTGTTTGTAAGGGACCTATATCTGACATTAATGTAAACATAGATCTGCCATGAACTAGACTGCATGCATTTTTGAAACCAATAATAAATCAGTCTACATGCTTCAACAAAATGAACAAAAAATGCCAAACAGTCCACTATTGGAGCAGTGGTGCAAGTTAGCCACTGCTGACATGCTGCTCAGCATGGATGACAACAACAGTGATATATGCATGCGCAGTAAAGGGTCACAAGCCCAGTATCAGATATGTAGTCGTTTTAGAACCACAAATGAAATTTAGAAATGTCACATTTTTCACACTAATCTGAAAACATCAGTGATCTTTGTCACATTAAAGCATAATGTTCGATTTCATGTAATGTTGTTTAATGTGTATGTTGTCTAATTTCTCCAGTTTAGTCTTGATCCCTATCAGAACAGCTCCAGAACAGGCCATTTGTAGAATGAGGGGCCCAAGTGGGACATATTATCAGATCAGGGACAGTTGCGCAACTTGTACATAAGTTCAGACTTAGTTTAGTTATTATGTAAGTGTGTACTAAGTTCAGGTTTACGCATTACTAAATCAAAACAGGTTGCACCACACAAACTAGTTTAACATTAAGCTTAGTAGTAACTAAATATTTACACCTCCCCCTTAGCAGATGTAATGGTGGGGAAACCAATGTAAACTACATACAAAGCACAAAAAAGACTAAAAACATGACTTTTTCGGTTAACTAAGCTAAAAACACTAAATTCTATAGGCTGTGATTTTACTCTAGTCATTGTCCTGGTTTTAACTCACAACATGAAGCTAAACACCCATAGCTCCAGTCTAGTGAGACGCTCCTGAAACAGCTGCCACAACTTTTATACTACGCTGCAGTTGTGTTGGTTAGCCAGAAACCAACTTTAAAACAAGCTGCCATGGCGTTTCTGTGGCAGCACATTTACTGATTGGTTCTGAACATGTTATCACCATGTTAAAGCGAGGTATGCAATAGTTAGTTGTTACTAGTTAAGACATGACTTAATAATTTGTGGTGCAACAAAATTTAGTAAGAGGATAGGCTAAAACCAACTAGTGTTAACTAAGGACTTGTCTGGAGCATCATAGCACCAGAAGTGTACAAAATACTTCCATCTAGTTTTTCACCTGTGACCTATGTAAAAACAAAAAAATGGAAAAAATGGAAACATTTCACTCCGTAGGGATCACTACGCTGCTGGTGGTACTGTGTTAATAATGCAGTGTAAAATTACACATGTTGAGAATGGAAAAGAGAAATCAGGATGCACAACATAATTCGGTTCTGGCAGAACAGAAACACTTTTTTCCCAATTTCTGAAAAGAACTCAAACAGAACTGATGGCTGATACCCAACCCTATCCATGACTGACAGTCTAATTTCCTATATAAACTATCAGCTTCAGTGGAGGGGCACCTGTGGTGAATAAATAAATTCTTCCCCACACATTTGTTATGTGTACAGTTTTTTAAGGCAGTAAGCTTGACCTTAATGACCCGTGCCAGTCCAAAATCAGCCACTTTGCAGATGTACTCCTCCCCCACCAGAACGTTACGGGCTGCCAGATCTCTATGGATGCTGTTGTGCTCCTCCAGATACGCCATCCCATCAGCCACCTGGCTCGCCATATCTGTTAGAGCCTGTGGGTCCAAGCTCCGCCCTTCCTGACCTGCAGACAGGGCCAAAGAAAATCGTGTTCAGCTAGCTTGAAGACTGCAAAACTTGATTCTTCACCATCTGTGTTTAGATGTGCTTTGGAAAGCAGAACCGCAAACGGCTGAGACTGTAGCAGTCAGTGGTGCAGACAGAGGATGACATGAAGTGAATAAGGAATAAGGAGGGGGAAAGTCAAGGAAAAATAAGTGAAAAAAACAGGACTTTCCAAACCTGGAGTTCAAAAACGATTAAAAAATACAGAGAAAATGAGACTCCGAACAATTGTGCCAAACCTGGCCGAAAATTAAAACTATCAGATAAGCAGCACTTAAAGCTTTCATCTTAAAGACAGAGGAGAAAATCAAGCTCAACACGATTTTGATGATTTGATGACCAGACCTCAGCGTCAGTGAATGTGTTTGGGAAAAAGCAACCAACTACTAAGACTGAACTTTGGAGGTGTGGAAAAACATCCCTGCAATTTATTTGAAAAAACTGACAGCAAGCCTCTGAAAAGAATGGAAGCTGTAATAAAGGCAAAAAATGGACAAACTAAATAAAAAAATAATATTTTAGTTGTACAGGCTTCTATGCAATTTTCTGTTGCATTCCTGCTTTTTTCCTGAAAAGAAATAACTAGTACCTAATGGCTGTTTTGACTGGAAAGTAAATAAATAAAAGGGTGGTTTCTGACTTTTGCACAGTACTGCACAGTCAGTAGAACTAGAGGAGGATGGACCATAAATGAGAAAGCAGGGAAGACAATATTCAGCAGAAAAAGAAATATGTGCTTGTGTGCCTATTACTCAGAAAAATAACAGCTTGGCTCTTTAGAAATTTCAGGTGTTGAATTGTGTGTTAAAGAATCATCAGTGAATGTCTGAGGTGGGAGATGTACACCTGTAGTAATTATTTAATAAAATGCGTACAGACCTTAAAACTCAGTAAAGGAGCAATTTTGCAGTGCCATTTTAAAACACAGAACAACTGCAGAAACCAGTATCTTTCTGCCTCCAACTGACACAAAACAGTGTGTTACATATTTCTGAAGTCATCTGTCTTCTGCTAGTTGTCAAAAAAAGAGTAAAATAAATGAGGCTGAAATGAGAATTTAGTTCAAATGAGCTTAGTGTAATATTTGATGTTTAAAAGTGCTTATCATCACACGCTGGGTAGGATACCGAACAATAAGACGCCTGGCTCACCGCGCTCTCAGGATCTAGTCCCATCTCCCATGGAACATTTTTACTTCATGATTTTAACAACACTTTTGAACAGTATACAGTAAAAGGTTAAGAATAGTACTTGAGCAAAACGCTATTCATGGTAAATATTCCAATAGGACTTTCAACATGTTTAAATCAGTCATTTTCTAGTTTTGGAGAACTGCTGCATTACACAGCTCTGTATTTTCCCTCCTCTACCAAACGCTGTCAAAACTATTTTTTTTTCAATATTTACAAATGATAATACTTACAACAGAAGAACAACATGCAATATGTTTGTGATTAAAAGTAGAAATAATGTTAGTAAAATATTACTTGAGTAAAAGTTCCTGCTGATAGATATTGAGTTCCACTGCAGTTCTACAGGGAGCTCAGTTTGTTTTTTGACCCGATACTCCTACTCAAGTTGTTTCTGGTAGCCACATTAACTTCTGCATGAGTCATTATTTCACTAAAATAACTGTATTTTTCACTGGATTGTGATTTTAGGCTACATCTACCCACCTTTGGTCATGAAATGCAGTGCAAGGACTCCTTTAACTCATCCCTTACCATTCTCTTTAATATGCAAGCCACAAAGACATCTGACTTCCTTTCCTCCTATACAATCACCGATTTGGTGTTGTTCAACAGTAAAACATGTTGAATCTGTACGTCCGTATTCCATGGTAAATGACGGAAATGACTGACATTAGGCAGTGGAGGGTGGAGCTGATGCTGACCTTGCAGGAAGCTAAGCAGGTTGCCTTTCTCCATGAACTCAGTGATGATGTAATAGGGGACATTGGCGGTGCAGATGGCAAACAGTGAGATGAGGTGTCTGTGTCGCAACTTCTTCAGCATTTGAGTCTCCAGCTGGAACTCCCTGTGGTCCAGAGAGTCTGAAAGCAAACAGGGAAACAGGCATCAGCAAAGCGACAGCGCGGACCCATCCGGAACGGACATCTCTCTCCAACTGAGCAATTATGCATATATTTGGTTTTTAAAAACTTTCAATTAGTAGTCAAAGACGAACTAAATTCCTTTGGTAATCAACTAGGGGGTGTTAGAGGGGAAAGTTAACTAGATGACATGACCGACACCTAGGGGTATAAAAATGAACTGATGGGTTGTGACACATTAGTCTGAAGGTGCATTGAATTTGAAATGTTAGAAATGATTTCAATCATTTATACTGTTCCTCAAATATGTATTCATTTTTGGCCAAAGTAAAATGCTCAGTCCTTTTTTAAACATAAAAACAATCTTGCTGTTTTGTTTTTACATAATTATTATAAAAAATAATTCTGGGGCTCCTGAGCAGCGCAAATATTGTTGGAAGTTTGATCCCGAACACTGCTACAGCTATATGCTAGTCAGTGCAGGTATCTGTTAGCTGACATGACAGAATTAGCAGTGATGTGTTAGCAGTAGTTTAAAAAATACGTGGTGACTATCTTTGTGCATCTACGAGGAAGCATGTGCTAGTCCTCACCCTCTCAGCTTGGTAGCATGGCATTATTGAAGGAAACCTAGCTTGCTAACTAACTGGCCATGACTTAATCTGGGGAGATAACTGGGTTAAATTAATAAAAATTCAGAATTGTACAGAAATAATCAAGTTGAATCGACTCCTGGTAAGATTTGAGATTTCATGCCACTTTGAATCTTTTACTAAAGAATCGTAATTGAATTGAATCATTGTGAGCTCAAGAGATTTACACTCCTACTGACTACACTTTCTTTAGTGTTATACATTCTTCATTACAACATACAATCATAGTACAAGCCACATTTCCAGAAAAGTAAGACAGTTTGTAAAAAAGCCAAAAAAACAAGAATCTGTTATTTGTTCATTCTCTTAAACCTCTATTTACCTGACAAAAGCATAAAGAAAAGATGAATTAAACTTAATTTGACCCAGTTAGTTGTATTTTATAAATATAAACAAATTTAAAATGTGATGCCTGCAACACACTCAAAAAAAGTTGGGGCAGAGGCATGTTTACCACTATGTTACATGACTTTTTCTTTTAATTACACTTTGTTAATCATTTGGGAACTGAGGACACAAATTGTTACAGTTTTGCAAGTGGAAGTTTTGCCAATTCTTTCTTGACACAAGACTTCAGCTGATCAACAGTCCGTGGCCGGCGATGTCTGATTCTACTCTTCATGATTCACCATACATTTTCAGTAAGAGACGTGGAGATCAGGGGCCGTATTACAGAAACTTCCGATCTTTTGGTCTTAACTTAAGATCAGACAGGTTAAGATAAGATTTTTCACAAATTCGTATCACAGAAGCAAATCTTATCTTAATTTATAAATCTTATGTTATCTTTCAGCATCTTATCTCAAGTTAGAAAATCTTAACTTACTCGATTGACGTCGACAATCAACTGTCGCGTGTTACCTAGCAACCGACCATACGCGCACAGCTGAAACGTAAAGACGTAATCAAGTTAGTTAGCCAGACAGCTAACGTTAGCTACCGTTACTGAGGTAAAAAAAGGTCAAATAAAGCTAAAGCGCGATAAACTGAGAGTTATTAATATTAATATTGTGTGTTTTCAGAGCGTTGCTGCTCTCAGGTTTCAGTTTAATTTTCCAAACGCTTTAGCTGAGCGCGCTATTCCTCGTTATTCCTCCCAATGAACAGACACACGTTCAGCTCTGTCACCTTATTATTAATCACCATCACTGTAATACTGTATCTAATGAGTTTGTTTTATTAAATATTAACACCCGAAGGTAGTAAGAGAGGTCGGTGGAGATTAAAAAAACCCTCACAAGTCTAAGCACCGTTTTCAATGTACATAGATGTAGCGTCATTATGCTGGTTATAGTGAACTATGCTGCCCGTGACTGCACAAAACGATAGAAACAGAAGGTAAGACGCTCTGGGGCTGTCTTAAAATTAAGAAAATATTTAGGACATTTTGGCAACTTAGGATGTTTCTGTAATACCGTTTTCTTATCTGGAAATAAGATCATAGACTTAAGAACTGTTGTTAATAGCTTCTGTCCTAACTTCAGTTTTAAAGGAAGTTGCCATGACAACAAAGCAGACAAGATATAATCTCATACTAATAATAATCTCAGACTAATATGCCCCCTGGACTGCAGACAGGCCAATCAAGCACATGCACTCTGTGTCTACGAAGTCACGCTGTTGTAGCACGTGCAGAATGAGGCCTGGCATTGTCTTGCTGAAACAAGCAGGGATGTCTCAGGAAAAGACGTTATCTTGATGGCAGTATATGTCTCTTTAGAATCGCATTGCTCGCCTCCACATCAATGGTACCTTTACACATATGCAAGTCACCCATGCTGAGGGCACTGATTCACCTGGTGCTAAAAGTCTGGTTGGTACATTTTGTCTCTCACAGTGACCACAGCACATGTTTCCATTGTCTCTCAGATCATCTGAGCTGAGCTTGGGCCCAGAGAACTTGGTGATGTTTCTGCATAGAATTGATGTATGGCTTTCTCCTTGCATAATAGTTGCATTTCTTGATGCAATGGTGGACTGTGTTAAGTGACAATGGTTTTCTGAATTACGCCCAAGCACATGTGGCTATATTTAACACAGTAGCATGACAGTTTCTCTTGCAATGCCATCTGAGTGCTTGAGGATCATGCACAATCAGTAGTGCTTTCTGGCCACAGACTGAGTTTTCTTTTCAAAATATTATGTACAGCAGATGGTGAAAGACCTAAATTCTTTGTAATCTTGGAAATGTTCTCTTTGCAGTGTTTGACAATTGTTTCACGAAGTTTCGTACAAAGTGGTGAGCCATGACCCCTCTTTGCTTGCAAAGACTGAGCCTTTGGTGGATTCTTTTATGCCCCATTCATCCCCTCACTTGTTACCAATTCGCTTGCTTATTGTGAAATGTTTCAAAACAGTGTAACTTAAATATTCTATACACTTTTCACTCTTATTTTACCCCATCCCAACCCTGAGTGCGTTGCAGGCATGAAATTCAAAATTTATTTATATTACAAAATACAATCAAGTTGGTCAACCACAACATTAAAAGTCATTTCTTTGTGCTTTCAATCAAATGAAGGTTCAAGAGAGTTAACAAATCACATATTCTTGTTTTTATTGCTTTTTACAAAAAGTCCGAACTTTTCTGGAAATGCAATAAGGAAAGAATGGCCGGAATGATCAGCCTTATCTGACATTTCATTCTTTGACTTCTCAGACTGAGAACTAGAAACGCTACATTTCTCTCATTGTTCAACGGAAACAACCATTTCAAAAATGTTTGCGGTAAACACTGTGATAAACATCAGTGAAGTAACCATTACTCATGATTCTTTACTTTCACAGTGAAGTGGCACAATTATATCATTTACCATTATTTTTGAGGATCTTGATGGCCACCCTGACCTTGCCTCTCCAGGTGCCGCGGTAAACGTCAGCGAAGAACCCACTGCCCAGCTGGTCCTCCAGGACGAACTCCTCCTTGGGCAGTTCCCAGTCATCCATAGTACAGTGGGACAGGTCCTGTGGCTTTGGCTCTGGCTTTTAGTAGTAGGAAAAACACATGAGAAAGGTATGTGGAAGTACTGTAGTGTACAAAGACACACATGATATCATGTTATGGTCTGTACAGACTGTACAGAACGGCTATAAGTTATGGAACTCTTGCTTCAAATGTTTAGAACCACGTTGAGTTGTTAGGAATTAATTTATTGTTCAAATTATGCTTAATCTAAAGGAACAAATTCAGCTAAAAATGTTTTATATATTAAAGATGACAGTCTTTGTATTCAGCACTTTTTTTCTGACATCAACAGAATTAACATGGAGATTGTCTCCCATTTGCTGCAGTAACAGCCTCTACTCTTTTTGGGAATGTTTTACACTAGATATTGGAACATTACTGTAAGGATTTGATAGCATTTAGCCATAAGAGTATTAGTGAGGTCAGATTCATATCTCATGTGCTCACACTCTCATTCCATTCAGATTATGAATGAACTGGATGTATGAATGGCATTCAGCACAGCAGGAAAAACCATTTATGGGTACATTATGACACTTTTACTCTCGGAAGTCACAGCAGATGACCTCTTCCTCATATTGCAGATGCTTTCTTGTGGGATACATTTTTTCCACTCCAGTTCCCATCAAACAAAACACATGAGCCTATAAGTGATGTCACCATACACACACACACGCACACACATACACACACTCACCCGTGTGCAGGGTTGGGTGAGGAAGACGCTGGAGCTGAGAGAATGGATTTTGTAATGCTCCACCAGTTCCCCCAGCTCATGGAAAGTGCAGTTGTGGTCCACATAGAAACCATTTTCATTCTCACAAACCTTATAGTGTTTCACTTCTTTTTCACTCACACGAACTGTGAGAGAGAGACAGAGAGAGAGAGAGAGATTGGGACAACAGATGATATGACATGAGACATTTAAAAAGTGGAACAAAACGACAACATGAGGGTATTTCACAAATGGACACTGGTTATTTACTAAGGCTGACCACAGTGTCACGAATATTTTACTTAAGAAGAAACATTCTACTATATACACTGGCTGCACTCTTGACAGTATTATCTTCTGCTAGGAACTAAGTTTACAGTTTAAACTGCTGAACAATATATCCCTCAAAAGCCACTTTTTCTAAGGACTTTACATTTATTTTCTTTATCTTACCGTCCACCATTCTGTCCTTTTTGTCTGTTGTTCTTTACTTAATATTGCGTTAGAGGCAATTATTGCTACTGTGATACATTTATTTATTGTGATCATCAATGCTTCTCTGATCAGACTGTGGATATTATCAATATTTAAAGAACAGTGACCAACTGCCTGTTTCATAAACCCCTTTAAATCACAGGCTTATTACATACTAAGGTTTATTATTTAGTGAGTTTAATGCAAATTGACTGAACTATTCTTAGGTTATAAAAGTTAGTAATAATACTCTGGGCCCACCGGCGGGTCTTGGCCATTTACAGGGTTAAAAAGTGTATTAAAACAGATCATAATTAGTTGTTGAACTGGACTAAGTGCAGCAGTATATAAGTATATAAAATGTTGAATAAAAATTATGGTATTGATATTTTATAGGCTTTAAATGTAGCACTGCAAATAGTGTGATCTGTGCTATATGTCATGAAAATGTCTTTAAGTATTGTGATATGATATTTCTGCCATATCGTCCACCTAGAACTTGCATATAGTTTGTTGTCTATGTTTATTGTATTTGTTCACTTTTTTACTGTTGTCACATATCTTCTTATCCACTGCTGGTGTTAAATGTAGCGCTGTGTTCTGAAGAAACTATATTTTATTCCTCATTCTACACATATATAAGAAGGAAGGCCAAGTTTGACTTAACTTTTTCAGTGTCAAAGATATAATCCCATAAAGCACTTTGTAATCATTTCTGTTACTCTGCTATTTCTTATCTATGTTGACATGTTCCTTAGACTCAAAACAAACGTCATGCAAAATGCTGTCTGATGACTTCCAGATTGCAGTACATGAAACTTCCATTAGTGGCAGACAGGCCTACGCTCACCTGAGAGCACGGAGCCCACCTCGTCCTTTTCACTGCGTCGCACCAGAAATGTGCCGACCCCATTAGCTGGTGCCAAGAGCAACTTCTGGGTCTCCAAGCGATTCAGTATTCCGAAAAACCAGCTGAAAAGAAAGAACATGACATGTTCACATCAGCTAAAAACATTTTTCTTTGACTAGTGAAGCAGCATGTAATGAATGAAATAATGACTGAAGCAGCAGTGACAGTAGCCTAGCAAAAAAACAATCTGAGTACTGAGCTCACCTAAGAACTACAGTGTAACTTCTTTGTATTCAGCCTAAGTTAAAATGCTAAAGTTTAAAAATGAAAGGTGTGAGCAACAGTGAAGCTGTGAGCTGTCTCACCAACAAATCAGAATTAATTTAACCCCCCAAAATGATATTTAAAAAGTCATGGCTGAAAAACATCAGCAGAAAGTAGAAGATAAGTAGAAGTAAAAGTACTGCCATGTGGAGAGAAGAACAGATTCATCAAAAGTTCATTTAAGCCCAGTAAATGTAACATGTAATGACTCATCTCTGAAAAAGGGACTGTTTATGTAATATGGCACATTTATGCCATAGACCCTGAAGGACACAGACCCTATTTCATTCAATTTCTCACTAAATATTAGTTTTGCAATTTAATTAGCCTATTTACAGAACTTCTTCTTACTCTTTTAGAAAGGAGATTCTGATATCAGCTGATACTAAAATCAACAAAAAATTCCTAAACAAGATGGACAACAATACCTAAATCCTACTAAGCACTCAGTAACACTTACTTTACCTGATACCTTCTATGTTTTTATTTAACTAATTAACACAGACAGTGCATACAAAACAACATCAGTACTTCATGAAATACATTTTCCTTTTACCAGATTTGTCCAAATGTACGGAAGCCCTTTCCAGCCACTCAAAATAAAAAAAAATCCAGCACCTAATTATTATGTTTTCTTTACTAACTGAATTGCTATACCATTATTTTGTGATACTAAGTCAGTATTTTGAAAGACTGAGTGATTATTTTGAGCTGCCAAATCATAATATTGAGATACTAAATCATTCTTTTGAGATATTAAGTCATTATTTTAAGATACTAAGTCATTATCAGATACTATCTCATTATTCTGAGATACTATCTCATTATTTTGAGATACTAAGTCATTATCAGATACTATCTCATTATTTTGAGATACTAAGTCATTATCAGATACTATCTCATTAGTTTGAGATACTAAATCATTATTTTGAGATATTAGTCATCAGATACTGTCTCATTATTTTGATACACCACATCATTATCAGATACTATCTCATTATTTTCAAACACTACGTCATTATCAGATACTGTCTCATTATTTTAAAACACTATGTCATTATCAGATACTATTTCATTGGTTTGATACACTACGTCATTATCAGATACTGTCTCATTAGTTTGAGACACTACGTCATTATCAGATACTATCTCATTATTTTGAGATACTCAGTCGTTATTTTAAGATAATAAGTAATTATTTTGAGTCATTATTTTGAAATACTATCTCATTACTTTGAAATGATTTATGCTTTTGAGATGAAAATATAAATACATATAAATAATTAGAAAGTTTCTCAAAACAATGGAATTAAGCAATTCACTCAAAAATGAAAAATAATAATTAGATGGTAGATTATTAAGCAGCGGAAATGAGCGTCCATATAAACGGCTGATTTTCACCAGTTAAAGTGACAGGAAACACTGACTTTAGTCAGTCAAAGACACTCACGGTTGCTCATCCACTGTCTGTTCTCTCGCCAGGTAGTTGGAGGGCACAAAGCCCAAAGCCTCTGTCCGTCCCTGAGGGTCTAGCTTCTCCACCTCCCACCATTCACCCGATTGCTCGACCACTTTAAACAAGTCTCCCGCTTCGAAAGAGAGCTCGGCTTCAGTCCGAGACTGGAAGGACCACAGTGCCTTATAGAGAGCCCTCCTGTCGTTAGTCTGCGGTACTGAAGGGTCATAGATGGCTATTTCTGCGTTTTCGATGTGCTCCGAGTTTGAGTCTTCATTTTTTGACGTTCCATCGTCTGTTTCTTCGTCGCTCTTTCCTCGCTTAAAAAAGCCGGAGAGAAGATCCTGGAAGTCCTGGAAACTGGGACAGAGACAGGGACAGTGGACGTCCTCCCCGGGACTTTTCATTTGGGCAGATGTGTGAGGGAAGGAGAGGACGAGAAGATCTCGGTGTGTTTCCACATTGCCTGTCTGTGTGTGTGTTAGAGCGGATTTATCAGGCTGGGCTGGGTTATGGGAGGAGCTCATTGAGGAAACAGAGCGAGGCTTTTAAAACTTCACAGCACACTTTCAGTGCAGGTGCGTAGCTAACGTTTAAAATGAGGTGGCAGGTGAGACCCAGAGAGTTTAATAGGGTGGCTGTGCTAGGAAAAAAAAAAAAAATAGCCTTACTGTATTAAAATGACCAAAAGAGATGCATTGTTTTTTTCTCTGTACCTTATATAAATCTATCAATAATACATAAACACCTCTACCTAAAGTAGACGGAGAGACAAAACTTGTATTGATGTATTCGGTGTGGAGAAAGACGTGGGAAACATACATGCTGAAGAAAATGTTCTATTACTGAACACAGCAGCAGCAGAAAACCAGCATTTAGGACTAGCTAACCTCCCGGACAGCAGGTGCAGGTCCCCTCTCGCTGTGTAATGTCCTGGTAGTCATGGTAGCAACTAATGGTAGCAACAACTATATACAAGATATAGTCTCTCCTACCTTCACCATAAGCCTGTGCGCGTGGCCGCTCTGCATGGCCACGCCTCCCATGCACGCCAAAAGCAGGGCTGCAGTGTTTCAGTCATTCATGAGGAAACGATGTACTTGAATCAAGTAAATTGAACGCATCACTTTTTTCAGTGCACATTAACATTAATAAAACAATTAATACAGACAGGCTATATATTACATGTTATACGTGAGTCTAATAGATGAGAGCATGCATACGTCACTTCCCTGTTGTCCGAAAGTCTACGTCTCCTTTTTGGTAAAAAAACAGGGAACCCTAATATTTCTGTACTGTTAGATCTGCCCCAGGCGACTGTAAATGCTATTATTGTGAAATGGAGCATCTAGGGGCAACAAGCAGGGTCGCCAAGTGCTGATGCGTAAAATGCCTATCATCTGTTGCATAACTCACTACAGAGATCCAAACTGCCTCTGGAAGCAACATAAGCAAAAGAACTGCACGCTGGGAGCTTCATGAAATGGGTTTCCATGGCCAAGCAGATACATTTAGGCCTAAGATGAAAATGCAGAATGCCAAGCCTCGGGGAGGGGGGAGGTGTAAAGCACATCACCAGTGGACTCTGGTATAGTGGAAATGTGTTCTCTGGAGTGATGAATCACGCTTCACTATTTGACAGTCTAATGGCCAAATCTGGGTTTGGTGGATACCAGGAGAACGCTACCTATCAGAATGCTTAGTGCCAACAGTAAAGTTTGGTGGAGGAGGGATAATGTCCTGGGTCTGTTTTTCAGGGTTTGGACAAGGACCCTTATACTGTAGGGTAATGTTAATACTAAAGCATACAAAGACATTTTAGATGACATGCTTCCAACTCTGTGACAAAGGTTGGAAGAAGGCCCTCTTCTGTTCCAGCATGACTGTGCCCCTGTGCACAAAGCAAGGACCATTAAAGCAAGTTTGACAAGTTTGGTGTGGAGGAGCTCTAGTGGCCTGCGCGGTGTCCTAATCTCAACCCCACTGAACACTTTTGGGATGTACGTTGATTGCGAGCCAGGCCTTCCCATGGGTGGGGGTATTAATGTCTATGGTTTTGGAATGGGATGTACAACAAGCTCACATGGGTGAGAAATATAGGTGTCCACATACTTTTGGCCAATGTAATGTATTTGTAATGTACAATTTGTCAGCCACTTTTTACCCTATCCATCAATGGTCATCTTCTAGCCGCAAGACCACTGGGACCAGAACTACGAATAAAATCTGGCCAAAAGCGGCTATGTGGTCAGAAACTGACCACTGATGAAGGGTAGGTACTTCTATTACGATAAATGGTATATTCTGTATATTGTAAAAGTATATTCATTATATTCAGTAAACATTGTGAGACAAGGAAAAGTAGTTCTCTGTATTTATGCACGACTCAAACAATGGCGTCCTATAGAGATGCTGTGGTGTGGGTGTTTAAAAGACAGCCACTGCAACAATTTGATTTTCAGCTCACTGTTTTATTCAGCAACTCAGTGACACACACCTCTGGAGGAAAGAGCCTAGCAACTCTGCAGCAGGTGGAAAACCAGACAGTTTTTCAGACCGTAGCGTTGACACCACACCGAAAATGTAAAAAGAGTCTTTTTCAGACGATAATGAGTCTCTCATCAGAGTGATATGTTCGAGGTGGGAAACTCCCCCTCCTCCCTCCCCGCACATGCATGAATCAAACAGAAATGGAATTACCTGCCATATTTTCCATCTTTTAGTCGCTTCACATATATTCATATATATATTTATATTTATCAACACTTTTCTAAAGAATTCAAATATTCAGCCACATGTACTGAAAAGAAGATTCACCTTTAAATCACAATAATAAATATAAAAAAGGATATATAGCAAATCCGATATAAATGACGTGGTAGTAGAGAGAGCGAGGACTGGTCGGTCAGGACATATTGGCCTGGATTAAAAACAAAGAAACAAACAAACAAAAAAAAAATAAAACTCAGAGATTCAACGGTTCCTGAGGTTCCTATGTTCCCCATATAGACGAACAACATGAGGGGAATGGCTTTTTAAAATCACTGAGAAGCTTCTACAAAAGGTCAAAGTGCAAATTCGAACATTAGAGACCATAATTACATTGGAAAATCTTTAGTGGGTGGACCAGAGTGAGGAGGCCCTAAATCAGTGGCCTTTCTTACAAAACAACATTTCAAGTCTTTGTGAAGGTCAAAAAATATCATTTGCAGGCCATTTTGCTCCATAGCATTTTGGGGAGGAGGATTGGTGTTGCACTTTGAGCTGATAAGAAGCTCTCTGCTGCTCTCTTGCTGTTTTTTTTTTTCTCATCCAGCACCTTCACCCACCAGCAGTGACCGCAATAATGCTTCTAAAGGCCCTTGCACATGGTTCCCAGCCTCGTTTCCTTTCGGGTCTAAAGCTGAGGAAGTAATGCACTTTTGAGGTGCAAAAAAAAATGAACAGTGTTTTAAGAGAGAGGTAAAGCAAACCTGCAAATGAAAACAGGCTTCTATTACAGTAGCACTACAATGGGGAAATAGTGAATCATTTTCAAGACTTCTGTCTGAGTTGAGACTTAAGAAACAAGATAATATATATAAACAGTTGTCAAGGAACGTGCAATGAGAGTATTCTCATTTACAGATATGCCCTGGGATACTAACATGAACCACCCTGGAGCAACAACAGTCACAGAAACAGATTTTAAACATGACATATTTGTAAAGTGTGCAAGGACCTTAACAGTGGTTTAACGAAGTCTCCATAACCTTCTAACATTGCCCCTCCGTGCACTAGCTTCAAGAAACAACTCAAGTCCTAAAACAGAGGCTGTGGGGGGGCTGAGCGGAGGGGTGAGTCTTTAAACGAACGAAAAAGAAACAACGACAAAAAGAATCGGATCCTCTGTACATGTAAACATCACACACTTCCACTGAGTCAAAAAACCAGAAAGAAATAATACAAAGCTTCACATTGGTATACAAAGAGAAAACCGCGGCTTCGGCTTACGGTTTCCGGTAGGTACAGGAGTAGAAACAAATAAAATACAATAATCATATTAATAACAATAACAATAATATTACAAAGCACCACAAAATTAAAAGAACACAGGCAATGGTTGTTTTACCACATTTTGATTGCAGACCTCAGCTGCACTTATAAAAAAATAAGTTGTAGCATTTTCTCCCCCCCCCACCCTCAAAATTTTCAGTATTTTCCTATTTATGTGTAAGGTGTTTGTACTTGTGTGTGTATGTGTGTGTATATAGGCGTGTTTGTCTTGGGTTTTACCTCGTGAAATGATCACAGAGCTCTCAGGGCTTGTTCTCAAATGAGTAATATGAACGTTCATACATTACTGCTGTCATTTCACATGAAATGTCAAAAAAGAAGTGCACACCAAGCACATAAACACTGATGCTGATGTGCCACATTAGGCTGATTGAAATGCCTGGTGCTTCCAGAAAACATCAAGGAATAAGCGCTCACGTAGGAAAGAGAAAGCCCTGATTACTATCCTACCTCCGATCCTTCTTTAAGGACTGATGGGAAATCAGCCTGGTCCCTTCAGCTACGATGAAGATGCAGCCTATTTGTGGTGTGAACTTTTTGAGGATTTTTGTTTTTCTCTATAAGCCTCAATAGCCTCATAATATACAGTCTATTTGTGGTGGAGTGTAAACCTCAATGCCACATACTTTTTTGAGGAATTTTTGGGCGTTTTTCTCTTTTATGGATTAAATAAATGTCTGTTTTTCAATAAATAAAAGTGAATTGTGCTCCAAATATATGGCTTGAGTGAGGTCAGGTGTGTTTTATCATCATTCCAGATCATTTCAGATTGCAGATGCCAGTAATATGTGACTGTTTTTTATTTAAACTGACCAAATCATAAAGCGCTACCAAAAATAAATATTTAATTGTTTTTGAGTTAGAGATTTTTCCTTATTACTGTCAGTGCTACAACTGCAGCTGACAGAATCTGAATTAAATTGAATTGGTGAATGTGAAATACAAAGGAAAGGAACTTGACTTTTCAATCACACAGAGATCTATTTTCTGCTCACACTTGGCTGAGGTTGGATTTTGCATCCGCTGTTGGCAGACCAAGTTGACTGCTTTGAGCACTGACGTCTATGTCTGGAATGTTGAGACACAAGGTGAATTCCCTTTAGAGTCAGAGTCTTACAGAAAGAGCTCTATACACCCTGTAGACTTACATAATAAATACACACTTATAAGGAAATAACAAAGTAATTAGAATCAGTTCTACATATATTAAAAAAAAGTGGGTATGTCACGTAGTTACCTACCAAAATGCATTGCTCCTCTTAATGGAAACCCCCCAGTAAGAATACTGTATCTCTTGGGTGAACAGGTTATTTTTTTGAGTATGGCTATAACACTTGCTATATATACACTTCCGTGTTAAAGGCTTGAAACAAGGAGCAAGTGCTAATATAGCATTACGTGGTTTATATGACCTTCTCCGAGATTGTCTTTTGCTTTTTTATATAGTGTGTTTTTTTATCTGAGAACATAATTTGCTCGAAATTAAGACAAGGGGGGTGGGAGACAAGCAAACACAGGAGGCTCAGAGTTGTAGCATCCATCAAGGAATAGCTGTCTATACTACTTAAACGTAATTTCCTCAAGAGGAATAGGAGACATAAGCTTGAGACTTTCTAGTTAATCATTCCCGCTTTGTTCTGCCAGTCACTGAAGTTTCCAGCCAATCAGAAGAAGAAGACTGACATCACATAAATTATGACATAGCCAGTATGGTGTTTTTTTTCTGAAGCTTTGGCCTCCTTTTACTGATAATTAGGTCCCTCTTAAACTTGTGCATATGTACATAAATAAGTCCCTCTGATGATTCTGATTGGTCCCCGTGCAGTATGAAAGTGACTTAGTCATGAGGTTAGAAAACAAGAGCAGCATTCACAACTTAACAAAATTTGTTTACAATGCAGCATGGGAAATGCAGTTCTTTGTCTTTTTTCTTTTTTTTTTTGTCTCACATATGGATATGCCGGTTCATCTGGAAGGCACCTCACAGCGAGATTGCTGTCGCCAATCTGCTCCTTCTGTGAGTGTGTGTCTCCCAGAATGCATTGCCATGCTGAGGGCAAAGGGTTGCCAAGGCGATGGAGTGTGTAGGAGGGGTTTGGAGTGGGGGGGGGGTTCGAGCTTCCACTCAGCACAGCTTCATTTGCATAATGTCGAACAGTCTGATGTGCACCTTCGACAGAACTGAACCATCTCTAGCAGTTCACATCGAGCATCAATTCTTTAAGTGGAATTTTTTGTTTGTATGCTTTTGTGTATATATGAGAAAGAATAAATGTATGTAAATAATGGACGTAATGTCTTAGAAAGTGTCGGACAACACACCATAACAATTACTGTCAACATTGCACCTTATCCCCAACCTCAGTAGCATTAATCAAATGTCAAATATCTTACAGTTTATCCCCCCTCTACATCTTGGATAATATCTCTATATCTCTTGAGGTCGTACTTAGCATGACTGTATGTTGTTTATGCTACATGCTCATCTCTATGGCAACCTAATATCTTTGCTGGTTAAGATTTTGCCATCCCACTGGATATTTTGTTTAATCAAACTAAGCCCCTGAATATATAGACAGTGCATCTGGTGTTGGGTGGGCTCAATTTGGACCTGTGTGTCTAGCTGGACAAATGGATGTACTTGTGGTTTGTTCTAGATCTCTAAGAAGCTGTTTACACCTTGCATTAACATTGTTTGATGCCCAGACTGTATCTAGATATAATTTGTGGTCAGGTGAGATCCGATTTTAGTTTCCCACATAAAAAGTACATTAACATTTATGTTGTTTCTGTTTTGCTTCTGGTAAACTTCTTTAACAGGGGTTTTTTACCTGCCAACTAGGAATGTAAATGATTAACCAATTAACCGCTAACCGGCAAAAAATAAAATGTACGTTCAATGCTAACGGTTAAAAAAACACATGAAGCTCCTCAGTTTAAACACAACCAGGTTCTTGGGTAGGGTATGTTTAATACGATTTCAGGCTGTTTACTTCATATACACACTTATGCCTGACCCCACCTATCAGTACTATGCTCCATGTTACACACACTTTTTAATCTCTTGCCATTTATAGAGAATTTAGTTGATGTGAGTGCGCTAATGTGTGAATATATCAAGTATGCCACAATGGCTCCGAATGTGGCTCAGCCATTTAGACACAGATTTCGATGAGATCCATTTTATAAGTGATTTTTTATGGGTTGTGCCCTTCGTTTTTAGGTTTGCCAGCTGATGATTAATCGCAGACCACTGATGGTTGTTCAATGGTCAAAATAATTATCGGCCACAATTTGCATCCCTACAGGAAACAAATTGTATGCTTTCTGCAGTGGTCAGTACCACTACTATGTCCACTTTTCTGGGAATATGTAATCGTATGGTGAATTTGAAAACACATTTATTTACACTTGTCTTGAATGCGGTCAAGATCCATCCCTGACTGCCACAAATTGTGACACAGTACGTCCTGGTTTGTTTGTGATTGTGATCACAAAAATGCATACTGATTCAAGGTGTAAGCAACCTCTCAGTCTTCTGTCTTGACTGCAATCGCTGTATAACTGACTAAGAACTGATGACAACCGTGGTCATAAAAACATGTAAGCAGAACTATTCGATTTCACTAAGTTGATTTATCTGAGCAAATAACTTCAACTGGGCTTCCTCTTACGTTCAATACATTAAACAATTTAAAAAACTGATTAACCTAAAATGCTGAGCCATCCACACTGACAAAACTGTTTTCGTTTTTCTAGCAGAATTGCAGCAGACTGCTAGGTGCAAATGACCCCACCATATTATCAACACTACAGCCACTGATGATCCAATCATAGATGAAATGACATCATGTGCTCATTCTAGCAACACTCCCAGTAATGGAGAGGGTTATAAGGAATTGATTGTGTAGACTAATCTATTCTTCACAAGTGCTGCAATGTGATCAGCCATTGAATGGTCTCACAGATTGTGCTCTATACAGTGCTATGTTATGACATCATTGTCCAAAGTCAAATCTCTCCATCATGCAACTACATAGCCTCCTCAGATCATTCAGCATATGGGGAGTTGTGCCCTGCTGCAAATCTAATCACGGGCTAAGGGAATTTGGCAAAGACACTATAATGAAGATAAGGCTGTCATGAGAAATGTAAAATAGGTAGCTCTATAAAGTGGGGACTGTGTGTATGTGTGTGCGGCCATGTAGCTACATATAACTTTTCTGCTAATGTGCATATCCCAATTTATGTATGTTTCTGTGTGCGCTTGTCTGTGCACATTTGTGCGTGTGTGCATGTCTGTGTGTGTGTGTGTGCCAGAGACACGACTGAACCATGTGTAGTGCGAATTGTCAGTTCTGCTGCAAGATGAGGTTCTCCAGCTCGTCGGCTGAGCGGAGCAGGAAGGCTGCGGACTCGCGGAAGCCTGCAATGAGCTGCCGGACGGCGGTCACTTCAGGCGGGCTAAGCTGGGCCGACGCTCCGCCACCACCACTACCCTGACCATGGCTGTTAGAAGTGGAGGACAAGGAGGAGCTGGATCCCAGGGACTTCATGCTAAGGTCAGTAGGGCCTGAGAGAGAGAAAAAGGGAATGATGGAGACAGAGGAGAGAAAGGTAACTAAGTGGTAACTAAGTAATTAAGTCCCCCTAGTGTGTGTGTTCACTAATGTGTGTGTATGGGGTGTTTCACTGCATGCATAGGTTAAATGTGGAGGTCAAATTCCTCTGAAGGCACAATTGGTCAATGCTTCTAAATTCTAAAAAAATGTAATTGCATGCATTTTAGGCAAAACAACTTTGACACCAAGGCACAAAAAGTCACTAACCATTGCTCTGAGTTGTCCCACTGTTCTGCAAGCTGTTGCCTAGGGCCCCGTAACCACGGAAACTGTAATTGAGCCCACCGTTGGTGTACAGCTGGTCCTGGGAGTAGGCTGAGGCAGCCAACGAGAAGCCTGAGTGGGCCAGGGCGGCTGGGTCCCTGGAGTTGGGCTTATCTGCAGTGATCGGTTCATCCTACAGAGGGCAGCAGAGAGCGTGTGGTAAAAAAGGAGACTTTACAGACTGCACACTGTAAGGATTAATACTACTACTACTACTATTACTACTAATAATAATAATAGTAATTTATACTGTGTACATCACAAAACACAATATCTCCCCCAAGATGAATTTATTTTGAATTAAAGATTTTTTTATTTTT
The DNA here is from genome assembly GCF_904425465.1 of Colossoma macropomum. Taxonomy (NCBI): domain Eukaryota; kingdom Metazoa; phylum Chordata; class Actinopteri; order Characiformes; family Serrasalmidae; genus Colossoma; species Colossoma macropomum. The sequence continues at coordinate 7,257,111 of NW_023494793.1, read as the reverse complement.
TATCTGTCACTTGTTATTGAAGGACCCATATCATGGAAAAACGAGTTTATTTTTTCATGTAGACGTAGTTAAAGTTTCAAAACGCACTCCCCAGTCCATATGAAGAACAAAGCTGCAAAAAGCCTGGTTTAAAATTCACAGTTTTTGTGACACATTTACATCTACAAGAGGTTAGATCTGCCCATTATCACGTAACTTACAAGTATTATTTCAGCCGGGCTGCTTTTTAAAGTCTCTGTGTTCAATCTTGAATTGCAAAAAGGAGAATGTTGTAATTTAAAGTTTTTGGAGTAAAGTCTTGTCAATTTTATGATACTATTCTTTCTGTACCCCTTTTAACTTTGTTTCTTACACTCTCTCTCTCTCTCTTTCTTACACACACACTCACGTGGGTCTGGTAAATGTCGAGGCGCATCCTTTTGGCAGCATTGCGTGTCTCGCTCTCACAGGCAGCTGCCAGGATGTTTTCAGCCATGGCGGAGGTGAGGTGGGGGGGCGTGGGGCGTGTCTGAAGGGAGGTAAAAGTAAAAACAATAGACATGTCAGCACTACAAGGCTAAAGCACACTGCAGGACTGCACTTCAACTAGCCTGATCTAAAGGTGAAAAAAATCTAGAGGTATTGCTTAATCTACAGTCACTAGATGATAACAGTGAGCTCAAGAGAAATGTTCATATTTAGCCTGAAACACCACAAATACATCTGCTGTCAATTCTAGGAGACATTTACATTTATTCATTTGCTTTTATCTGGAGTGACTTACAGTACAGGGAAGATATATTTTAATATGAGTAGAAGTGCTCTTTAGGAATAAAACCTATGACCTTGGTGGTGCAGCTGAGCTACAGGAACACTAAGACATAACAAAAAACAAAACAAAAACAAAAACTAAATAAAGCAAGCAAGGATTTTTAAGCATGTGTGCATAGTTTTCCTGAATGAATGAATGCAGAACATCACTGTTTCCTTTCATTCAAGTTTCATTTAAGCAGGGATGTTAATAGCTTAGTGTGGCTCAAAAAAGGCAGAGAGCCAACCAAAGGAGCGCAAGACTGACCCTTAGAAGTCATAATTATTGCCAAAAATAACAAAAGCATGGTGTTATTATACAAAAAAAAGAAAGTTGGAGGTGCAGACTCAAAGCCGTATGTTGAATGTAAATCAAACATAAATGTAATTAATTATGTAATTAGTTTTATAAGTAAATATGTAATAACGTAATTAACTAGTCCAGTAAAACAACAATAAATCTTCAACTCTAAGTGTTAAACCCTTGAACAGTCTCTTGTCTGTGGGAGTCTGAGAGTTTACACTCTTAAGCATTACGATTATTTTTTGAGAAGCTTGAAAATCATGGTGCAGCAATGTAATCTTCATGTATTTTGGTGTAGGAGTTTTCAGTTTCCGTACCTCAAAGCCTCCCTTTTTCATGCGTCTGCAAGATTTGAGGTAGGTGCGTATGCGTTTGCGAGCGCGCTCCTGGAACTCAGGGAACTGGCGGCTGCAGGACTCGATGATGGCCTGGATCTTTTCTTTGGGCTGCTTGGAGATGGGCACCATCCGGTCCAGATTCTCATCCACAAACAACCGCACAAACATCTGAGAGTGAGAGTGGAGGAAATGACAGTAAATTTGAGCAAATGAGAGTAAATGAGGGAGAAAAGAGAATGGACGGAAAGCGTGAGAGACAGGATGTGGCTGAAGCTGAACGCAGGAAAAAACATGGAGCATCCAGCGCAGCTTCTTAACCCTAACCTTCTTAACAGCACCAACATCTGAGGGAGGATAGAATGATACTGAAAGAAAGAACGAAGAGGAGAAAGTGTAGATGATGAAGGGAGCAGGGCTGAGAAGGGTAAAATATAGGAAACAGTGAGAGTAAGGCAGAAAATGAGAAACTGAAGAAACAGAAGAAGTACTCAGATACAATGCCATAAGAAAAATGAATATGTTAAAAATAAAAGGAGTGTCTGTTTAAAGCGTTAGAAAGAAAAGAGAATTAATGTGGGGTCTCACATTAAAAGCTTTGAGTCTCTCGGGGTCCAGTCCCTCTGCATCATTTATCTTGTCGCTGTCATCGTGATCATCATGATCATCGTCGTCGTCGTCTATGACCTGAGTGCGCGCTGTGTTCAGATCCTCAGTGCACATGCTCAGTTCAGTCTTCACCGAGTCGTAGCTTCCTGAGCTGTACTGAGGAGACTAAATAAATGCACACAAAAGAGAAAGTACCTTTTAACTTATAACCTTTAATGCACAAATCCCCCTTCTTCTGATTCTGTATCATTCCAGGGGTGTAAATCCCTGACCTCTCAATGATTAATTTGACCAGAGGAACTATGTATATTGTAGTTGAAAAAAAACAATACACAACAATACAAGATTTTACATTAAAAAACAGCCAGATAATTGGTCAGAAAATGAGCAGTGCACATTGGATATTATTATAAATCAGGTGTTCTTGAACTTTGAAAGCTTTGAAATGTGGCTGTCCAAAACCCTAATCCCCAAATTTCTCATGAAAACTTGTGAAAATAATACTTACATTTTTTTTTCTTGTTTTCTTTTTGATTTCTTTTAAAGTCTGAAGTCTTATCTGAAGGATATTTAGATTTATCATGAATTTTACTTAAAAAAAACTTTATTCAAAAAGTGCTGTCCAACATTTCCATGTGACTACCAGTGTGTAACCTTAAAAATTGTTATTACCGAAACACATATTTTTGTATTTTGATTGAAGTTTAATATTACTAAAAGTAAACTATTTTTATGTTTCAATGAAAAATTTGATGTTGTGTGTGTAACTGTTCAAAGCTGTCTTTGCTAGGCACGTCCTGGCTAATGTTTTAAATGTTCATTCATTTATTTTAATAAACTAAACAGTATTAAGCTATAGGATCATTCAAAGCTAAATGCTTTTTCCAAAATGTGTTTTTAACTTTGATCCAATTTAGTAGAATGATCCATATACAACTAAATTGTCTTACAAAACTGACTGGCTGCCACAAGCTCCTCTTCCATCTCTTTTATACTTCATATTTTTCCTGTCCATCATATCAGCTCCATTGTTTCATGTGCTTTGATTGGTTGGAGGTTAGATTATTTATTAGACTTACATTGTAGAACCAACAATGGCACATCCTGCATTAGCATTCTCATAATTACAGACAGCTTTTCAAAAAAGATGTCATTTTTAACACACTAAAACTTTCCTGTTAATTCCAATGTGCTTTTCTGTCACTCTGAGAATTCATGAAGAAGACAAAGATTTAAAAAACTTGAGTCATCAGATAGTAAAAGCGACCAATGTATTGAAGATAACAGCAATAAAACTACTAACTGCCAATTCTGTTATGTCAGCTAACATACGGGAAGATAGAAGCCCATCCTATCCATATATTTTGAAGTAGGCCTTGGATTCCTGGCCACAAATGGCTGCGGCATTGCCAGGAAGGCCAAGTCAATAGGGCCAAAACCCTCACCTTGCTGTTGTACTCTGTTTTAATAGCGTATTTCCTGTTGGGGTCTGCAGGATATGGTCCGAGAGGAGGGGTAACCCCCGGCAACAGTCTATCGCTCAGGTTGACGGGCTGTTGGCCTTCCTCTGAGGAAGAAGAGGATGAGGTGGTGCTGAAGTCCAGCGGTGCTGCAGCTCCATTACCATTCACTTCTCCATAAGGAACTATGCCTTCTGACACTGGAACGCCACCTGTTACCACGGCAGCACCGCCAGGTGGTGTCAGTGCAGGGAGACCGTTAGCAGTGCTGCCACTCTCAGAGGAGGAGTCATCTGAAAGGAGAGAAAGAGAGACAAAAAGAAAGTTAACACTTAGAAGTTGCAGTTACAACCAAAATCATTTTGTAACTTTACATTATAGTGAATAAAGAGAAGAAGTGAAGAATACAGTTTATCTGCAAATATTTACACACCTGCACAGCTCTGTACATCTCATATATTTAATCAGTGCTGTATATATGAGTTTAACTTCAAAATGCTGTATATCTGTAACAACAATGGGTTTGAAGAGAGTGACAGCTGATGTCTAATACACTTTGTCAAAAACACTCTTTATTACTCTTATAAAGTTGGTATTAACTGTTTATCATAATTTTTTGTCTGACTTTAAAACAAATGTAAATGTAATTCATTATTTAACTATGTAATTAATTACATAATATTGTGATTACATTTAATAGTAAGTCTTCTAAGGATTTTTTATATCAATAAATTACAAGAATAATTTCCCTTTATGGGTTTGTATATTTAATGTATATTTTAGCCCCTTTTTTCATCCACTATGTGTACACCTATACACATGCCGCCTGTACCATGTGTGTATCTTTGCTATTGTGTGTTTGTGTGTGTCTGTGTTTGGGAGGGGTTAGAGGTGTATAGCTGTAGTGTACCATGCTCCACTTAAGCAGTCTATGTCAATGTATGTGTTTGTACAAGACAGCGACATTGGGGTCAACCATCAAACCATGGGGGTTGGGGAAGTGGAATGGAGGACTAGAGAGAGATGCAATACAACAATCCACACAGAGACAAAAAGAGCAGCATAGGGGATGGGGGGAAGGATGACACGAATGAGGGGGCATGTAGAGGAGAGAAACTGCTCCACATATCATTACCAGAAGAAGAGATAAAACACAGATGCTGGGAGCTTTCCTGAATAGAATACATTGATAAGGACTGCATAATACAAAGCCATTGCACAGTGGATGCGCTTTAATTATTATGTATGTAAACGCATGAAATGTAACACTTTTCTAAAATCTCCATGTTTTGATAGCACAGAATGGCTCTTACTTAAAAGCATCTGATCCCTCATTCCCAAAAAGCCCCCTGGCTAGAAGCTTTCTCCTCTATCTCTCTTTCCTTTCTGGAAGGAGGCTTCCGCAAATCAACCCTCGCTCTCTCAAACAAACATCAGCTCCCTCAGGAGACAGACAAATCAGTCCTCAACCAGAACATCACAGCCCCTCCTTTTCTACACACGCTAAAGAGGCAGTGGCTGTGAAAGGAGTACAGAAGGCCAGAGTGAATACACACAAGCCCATACACACATATACACACACTCCTGTTGGGGAGGGGGTAGGAGGAGTTTTTGGGAGATGAGAGCAGGAGATACGTGGAGTAAAATGTGGATGGAAAAGGGGCATTGGGTAAATATCTTTTGAGAAACTACTAAACATTCCTATTGTCACTGAAGAATGAGAATGATCCACCATGGCATGCCATGAATTGGCATGCAAGACGGTTAGAAAATAGAGAACACTAGAGGATCAAGGTGGTGGAGCCACTACGTTATAAATTCAAAGCCCTGCCCACAAATAAATTCTTCTATAGCTGCTGCTGTTGACCAGAATCCTATCCAATCTAATGAGAAATTGTAAGTTGTTGTTTTGTTTTGTAAAAATACAACTGTACCATTCAGTATCTGTCTCTCAATTCATTACGAACAGGTATCAAACAACACATTTAACAGACTGGAGCAAATCATATACTCAGTTTAAAACAGATTTTATTGCATTATTTATAAATGAAAAAAAACAAGCCCACAATAAGGCTTTCTTTACCTCAAAATTAAGAGCAGGCAGAAAAAGCACAATCCTCATAAGCATGTATTAGCTTGTGGATAGCACATTGCTATAAAATATACTTTTATAATGCTGAATGTTTCATTACACTGAAAAAGGACACATTTACATGTTAACACAATGCAGATTTTCAGGCACTCTTTATTTTTCGAAGAATGTACTAAATCGAGATACCACTGTGTCATAACAAACTGAATTATGAATTTTCTGCAGGACTACACCCTACAAAGTTCCCACTGGGCTGCGAAAAAGTTTGTTTAGATTGTTTTATATGGTTCCATATAGAACCTTTTTAAAAATGGTTCTACATAGGACCAAAACAAGTTCTTCTGTTGTTACAAGCTCAATGTTTTTGGTGCTATATATAATCATTTTCCAAAAGGTTCTAAATAGAACCACATTCAACACATTGTCCATCAATCTGAAGAACAATTTCACCATGCAAAGAACTATTTAAGCATGAAACAGTCCTATACAGAACTCATGGCTGTGTGCTACAAGATCTCATTATGTTAAATTGATTTTTGCCAGTATTTTGTACAGCTTGTCAAACTTCACAACAGCTACTAGAAAAAACAAATTTGTGGGCAGAGCACGGATAGGTCAGTTCACGAATATTCTGCCTCATGGCTGTAAACAACACATTATTCAAAGCAGGCTGAAGAACAGTAGTAAAGAGTGGACAAGCTTTGTCTTTGAGAGCTTCCAGTTAAAATGCCAAGGGCAATGTGGACCTTCTAGAGAAATACAGTACATAGGGCTGACCTAATGACCTGCCACTGACTCTTGACCACTGCTCCTAACACTCATTCCTCTTTAGGATAAATCCCCTTGGAGCCTACAGTGCTCTCTGTCAAGGGCAAGTCATCCTGAGCGTTATGCGCCGCTCTTCCGCCACTTTCCCCATCCCTCTGAGGGGTGTGTGAGTGTGTGTGGCCCAGTGACTCTCTCTAACTCCCTCTGAGTGAGATTACACAGGATTAGCCCACAAAAGAAACAGCACAAGCTGCTCCTCCTCTCAATGACCCACCAGCCCCTCTCCTGCCTCTGCGGCCATTTTAGAAAGCCCCGTTCCCCCCTCCCCTCTGCCATGATCAGGCCAAGGACGGATGGGAGCAGGGAGCGAGTGAGACACAGAAAGAGGGGGAGCACGTACTGTATGTGTACCGCAGTGTCAGAAAATGGCTCGAAGCAACTGACGTACTTATGGCAGTTCAAAGGTCTATTAAGGCTATCACTATTGAACATACTGAGTGATCTACTGATTATTTTAATAACCAAAAGTTGTTGTTTTTTAAAGCAAGGACTTAAGTGTTTCCCACATATCTGAAAAGCACTGAGGTAATGAGGTGTTTTGGTGTTGGGGGTGGACATCAGAGCAAAGCCTGAGACAGTGCAAATAAGTAACAATTTCTAATAATATTATAACATTTATTCAAAATGTTTGCACTTGACTAATACAAATACACACTTTCTTATTTACAGGACTATGTAGTAATGTTAGTTATTTAAAAATATCACTGACATTACCATTAATAACATTGTTTTATTCATAAGACTTTTATTTACAAATATGGCACTGGTCAGGACAATAAGTAGCTAGCTTGCATTATTCAAGTTCTGTATTGCTTTCTGCCGCATTCTCTCCCGCTGTCTTCTTCATTTTTCATTGGTCTCCCGCTTCCCCTCCCCCAATCCAAGCTGTCTTCACTTAATGGCCAATTTAGGGTCAAAGTGCATTGCTTTGTCAAAACAGATTAATAAAAAATGCTAAAGATTTTTTAAAAATGCGTTGAAATATATGGTGTCCATATACCTGGGCACACTGTTAATGTACAACCTATGTGTGGGAAACACTGGAATTAACTGGACCATAACAAATTATGCATACTTTTTTTAGGATTCCAAAATGCTTATAAATAAACAATAACCTATGATACAACAAAAAAAAAATCTGTGGCAAGAAAATTCAATAAATTTGTGTGCTTATTACCTTCTTCTTGTAAGAGAGACCAAGAGGAAAATTTCAAATATGCATTGTCATCATGCCCTAAAAAAGGTGTTTACACTTCATATGTACAACAGCTCCACATGAATACAAAACATTACATCAACACAGTTCATGCCAAAAGAAAGTAAAATGAATGACAGTAACTATGTTGACAACCTCAGTGTGCAAATTGTCAACTAATTACTGAGGATTCAGTGCTTTGTTAAGGAGAGACAAAATTCAGTGTATAAATGAATGAATGAATGAATATAATCCAACCAATGGAACCCTTAGAAAGTCAACAAAAGTTTGTGATTGTTTAAAATGTGCATCAAAAACATGCTAATACGGATCAGCTGGCAACAACTCCTCAGTTAAAACCAAACATCACATCAACACATAAATATAAGTAAAACAGCAAGTCCCCCATATGTACTACGCAGAGACTAAGTGATGGCGTAAGAAGCTCTAAAAAGCCTTCAGACCTCCCTTAATGGGGCCAGATAACTCAAGCACTCATTTGAAAGGCACCCTACCAGTATATAATGGACAAGTAACAGAGCAAAGCACTGAGAATAGGCTGTAATGGACTATAAGACATCCCGTCAAAACAGTCTTCACAACACACGTACCTGACTTTTAACAATCTTAGGTCTCATTCAAGTTAAATCTCTACACCCCATTTAACCCTTCATTTGTGCTAAAAGACGAAATAGCTTTTAAAAATGTTTTTTCTGCTGTACTGGAAACCTTTGTACAACATACAGCTAAAACTGCAGAGTAGAGAAATTCCAGAAGAAGAAATAAACCTACTTTGTTAACAAAGCTATCAGTTAACCCTCCAGTGAAAGAAGAAAGCTACAACAAAGCTATCACAGGCTTTTTAAGGGTTTTAAAATATCTTAAGCAAAAGCAAAATCTACCAGTGAAAAAAATCTGAAGAGCTAATTAGGATCTGACATTGCTGTGTTTACCTGTGGGCAACTTCCCTGACTGGACTAATTAGGTCAATACTTATAAACCAACATGTTTTGAGAGTCAGAGGGACCTTCTTTCCCCATCTTCACAGGAATTCTAGATATTTATGCACAATGGGTCCTCCGCTGTATAAATCTAGGCATTTTTAACAGAGAGTATAGACAGCATGGGACTATATTGGTAGTGTAATGTAGTTTTTCCTAATTCTGCTTCTGGGGACCCACTGCCCTCCCTATAACTAATTGGTTATAAGCAAAAGTCTGAAAGTGCAACTTTTTCTCTATTGCCATTCATAATTCTGCACAGAAGCAGAAACACAGTGTTTAGTTTTCACAGAAATTTAAGCAGACCAAGCAAACTGGTTAGTATTTTAAGTGATTATTTTCAGAAAATGAAGTCTAACCGAATTAAATAAGACAAAGCAACTGCAATAGTATGTTGTGTGCTTTGTTAAGTGAGAAAAGTTCAGGGAAATGGTTCTTCCCTCTAAAAAACCCAGATGAGAAAGAGAAAGAGACATATGGTGAGAGAGAGAAACAGAGCAATTACATAGCTCTCTGACCCCAAATGTACCCCCAAAAGACACCATCGTCAGACCAGACGAAAAGGACAAATATATTCAGATCCTAAAAAAACAACAACGTTAACTGCATGTCAATTATACTAAGACTAAAGTACTAAATGTGACTGCCACACACTACAGCGTATTACAAACCTCTCTTGCAGTTTAAAACACTGAAGTGGGAATCTGCCAGTTTTATAAGTTCTGCATAATTAAATGGTAAAGATGTAAACAATGTCATTTAGAGTGGCTTAATTTGAGATACACTGTTCTAGAGAAACTTAAAGAGTCATAATAATTCACAGTGGTGGTGATGGGAATCAGACAACGTTTAATGCCTCTAAAAGCTCCCTCACAGAAAGTTATCACATGAAACAGTTACAAATACGCTGCCTAATGCCTGAGACAATAGTTTTGAGATAAGGCTTTGGCCTAAAACATTTTTAAATCCATTCATGGTGGAGAGGTACATACAGGGAGATGTAAGGCTAAGAAGTACCCAAACTCGGAAGCTATGTGTCCCTGGTCATTTTAGATTGTACACAAAATGACTGTATCTGCATTGAACAGATTGCAACTTCTGGCTTGTATCACAAACGTAATGAAATTCCAAGTTGGTAAGTTTCTCTACAATACACCATTTTACATCAGATCACTCAATGACTTTGTTTACAAATCAACGATTTAATTATTTAGAAATTTAAACAAAAAAAATCAGTGAAATTTCCCTTTAAGTGCTTCTGATAGCTAGCCTCCCAGTAGGTCCTTATGGAATGCCAGCGAAAAAGAGAAGCACAATACAAGAGAAAGAGTACTGTCTAACCTTCCTCCTCTTTGATGCTGGGCCGTGGAGGAGTGGGCTTCCTCTCTGGCCGCTGCTCGGGAGTACCGCTGGGCGCTGGTGTGCGCTCAGTAGAGACCCATGCTGGCTCGGCCATGTCCAGATCCTCACTGCTTACCGAACTCTCATCCTATGAGGTTAAGACAGAAGGAAAGGGGTGGAGAGAGAGAGGCATGGAAAGGGAGGGCAGTGGACAGAATGGAACAAGAGGGAGAGGGAAGAAAGGAAGAGCGTGCTTAGTAAGTATAGCTGATAACGCATCAACAGGACAGGAAAAATAAATGTAAAGCAACAGTCTTAAAATGGGGCTAATTTAGCTAATGAGGAATAAAAGCTTATATCCCACCAACTAGCACTGGGTAAACTGCACAAATAAATCACTACAAACTTACTTCAGTCTCAAATGGACTTGCTTAGGTTTCTGACACTGTATGGCACTAGACAATCTATCAAAAATGGACAAAGGACAGATAAAAGTCAGGCTTGAAAATGGCTGCCAGTAGTGTTTTAGCTATTTAATGTCTAATTTTACAGATTTATTATATAAGATAGAAAAATATGATGCTTTAACAATAATATTTGTACAATGCTAATTAGTGGTTTCTTGCTTACTTCTTGGTCACATCTAGGGGTGGGAGACAGCAAAAATATAATTTTACAATCCTTAACCTTTTCTATATCTGTACCGGGAATGGCACACTTCCGTCACTTCGGGTTTTAATAATAATTTTTAAGCATGAATTCGACCAGCAATATGGTGATGCAATACACCATTACAAAGCTTGAAATCTCAAGATTCGAAACCTGCAAAGCATTTTATGATCTGTTATTCACAGCAGTTACTATTGTATCAATTGCAACATAAGCACCAAACAAGCATACACTAACAAATCTGCTAGATATGTGGCGTCAGTTGTGTCTGCAAAGTGAAGTAGGTTAGCGAACCTAGAGGAATAGGCATTAATCAGTTTAGAGATTTGAGTCTGGCAGAAAGAAACTCCTGCATTCTAGCCTCTGTTACTCTGTCAGTAATTCATACAATTAGTTTGACTTTGGAGAAAATCTTGAGCATGTTACCATTCAAAAGAAACAAGATCATGACGGTAGCCTAAGTATGTGGGAACAGCATCCACTTTTAGTTTGAGTTTGACATTACATACAAAAACTTGGAAAAAAGGGACAACAGTTAAGATGTTAAAGAAATTTTCACAACACACAATGCATGTCATAATATTTTGACATACAGACACAATATACCAGCAATGCTGCATTTAAAAATTGCTATCAAAACTCTGGGTACACTGATTTTTATTCAACATTTCACATACTGTGCTGCACTAAATCAACCCAATTAAACAAGATTTATTATACTCTTTTTTGAATAAACATGCAGTTGGTCAGTACTATTTAAGTACTGACGATACCCATGATATGCTCACAAAATTGTTCATCATGATAACGATAAAATACCATCATACAGCCCATCTCTTCTTTAATTACAGATCCAGAGCAAAACTAAAGAAGTGAACTTTGGACAGTTCGATTTTTTCAGCCAACAATAGCTTTAAACACTTCGATGCTACTTGTCTTTCTCTCGGCTGTTTTATGATGGAATTGCCGTTTCACAGCTGGCACAAAAGCATGCAGACTCATTTCAAAATGGACAAATAAAAACTGTCGGTACATGTCACTACATTTCCTTTTTCCCACATGTACAGGTTGGCCTAAATATTACATCCCAGTCTTATTCCTCTCAGGAGATGTTTAAGGGAAACGGAAAAACAGGGGCCTCCTTTATTTATTTTTTTGTTCCAAAGCCAGAACCAATTCATTCACATGGTTGTGCCACTCTGCCGGCAGCAAAGCCCTTCCTGAGGAAGTGCTTCCTACTGCCACCAAACTGGGAATGGGAGGGAAGGAGGACGACTCTGTGTTAAATAATGAGTGACTCGGAGCGGTGCTATTTTTAACTCTGCCGGAGCCGGAACCCCAAAGATGCTCACTGTAGCGTGACACAGAGAGGAGTGGACAGGGAGGAGGGTCGAGGCAGGATTGAGGAGAGGATGGGAAATGGGGCAGGTCTGAGAAAAACACGTTTGCGTAGCATACAGCAACACCCATTTACATATAAACATACAGCAGCTTTTTTGACAAGGCAATGGTTCTCAATCATGGTTCTGGAGAACCCCTGCCCTGCATATAAGGGTGAGCAATATTACATATATCCTGTTATTGCTGTTGTGATAAATTATATTATAGTATGCTGAACATATTGTAAACATTGCTGGTATTTAAAGAACGCTGAATAACAGAATCTTTATTCAAATAATATGGAGAAGAGGGTTTCAAGTGATGTATGACATTTAGCATTGTTGGAGGGAGATCAAATCCATACAATGCCAGAAGACCAAGAAAGAACTGGACTTTTTTAACCTATGACCTAAGCATCTTGCTGGCGATTCATTCTGAGAATTTTACACTGGTGTAATTAACTTATGTATACACCACATATAACCAATATATGAATCTGGAGTTTTCTGTGTCATGCTAAGTTTTCTATCCCTATATAAAAGATTCCCAAGGCTACTTTTATTGCTGGGTGCACTGTGATTTTATCTGAGCAAGTGTGCTTAAACAGAGTAATGATAACTTCTGATTTATGACTTAAATTAATGTGTGTTTGCTTTTTCAATGCAACAATGGCATTGAAACATTGTGTTATTAATGGAGAAGAGCAGATTAAACAGCAGAAACAACTCACAGGACAGAATTCTCAGACATGGATTAAGCCCAGTTAAGCCTTGGACTAAACTGCGGTGTGTGTATAAGAGCAGGGAAAACAGTAAAATATTCAGGGCAGAGTCAGTCAACACTGGAATAAGGCAAGCTGTGTGCCCCACTGAAAACTTCTCTTCACATAAACAAGCAAAGCCAACCTCGACTCCCAGCTCATACAACACTATCAAGTGTAAACTGTAGAACGCTAACAAGTGTCAACTGATTATGTGGTGGGTTTAGGTGTGTGAGTGTAACAAGTTGACACATGTCAAGTGCCATGACCCCTCTTATCACCTACACGAGCTGCTGGCAGGTGTGAAGACACCTCTCCCTGTGCTGGATTGCTTTGACAATGGAAGAGTGAAGAAGCTCACTGCTGTTCTAAAGAAGGTTCCGGAGCTTCAGAAAAGCCTTGCCATCTGGCAATGCTAATATTAGCATCTGTACTTCACTCTTGGTCCAAAACCCTTCCTCTCCAATTATGGCTCAAAAACCTTCACATCAAATCACTTGGTGTGGAAAAAAAAGCCAGTGTCAGTAGTTCAAACAAAACACATTTGAAATCTACATAACTGGTTATAGGATGGTATGAAAAATTCTATTATGATATCAATGACCAACATTATCACAAATTTCAGTATTATCAGGCATACTGTTAAAATATTCCAGTGGTTCCCTTGATTTTTTTTCTGGCTGGGCAGTAGAACTTTAGAACCTAACAGTAGGCATTCGAACGTATGTGGGCCTGGAGTTGTATCTATAAAACTACAGTGAATATACAACAACTGTATGCAAGCTTTACATTGTCTATATATTTTTTTTTCAATTAGTGCAATGTATGATAAGGAGTTCATTTATAGTCAGTTAATTTATATCCTAACATTTTGAAAACACAGAGCAAATAAAAGGGTAAAGAGAGTGTGTAATACACATAGCGAATTGGCTGCGGAAAGCAAACCCCCTCGTTATCACATGAAACACACAAAGCAAACTAGACCAGACTTGTTGGTGCTTTTGTGCATGTACAAGAAGCAAGCTGGGGATGTACATAGGGTTTAAATGCAGATATTACAACCAGAGCTGTAGAAATATTTTGCTACAAACTGGTAGCTGACTTGAAATTGTAAAGAGATTTGCCTGGGTTCAAGTAGCTCCTCCGTTTCCGCAGTCTGTTCACACACATCTCTTCACTTTTTCCTCTCTCTCTTTCCTTGCTCTCTCTTTAGTCGCTGTCTGCATCACTTGTTTAATTATATCACTGACCACCTCATGCTACAGGATTATGAGTATTTTGAGTGGTAAAAATCAAAAGTTGGCCGAAAGCTAAACAGTGACTCAAGTTTTTTTTACTTCTCACAATACCAGATCATCTGTGCTGCAAGTCACTTCCAAACAAGCACAAAATTTGTCAGAAGGGGCAAACCAAGGAAAAATTCAGACTAAAAATCAGTTCTGAACCACAGAATAATTTGCATGTATTTCAATAGAAATGTACTAGAATATTATTCATACTTATTTAAACCACAAAAATACTGATTGGATTCTAAAGTCTATAAAAAACAAAAACAGATCTGATTTTGATTACTGATAGATTGTAGAATTTGATTGTGTCTGCAAATCAGACAGGCAATCTCTCACTGGTTTTATATAACATGTGAAACATCAGAGTTGAGTTTCACATAATTTATAACCATTTATTAAACATCATATTGCAATAAAACAAATCCAAACTAATACTTCAGTTTGCAGAAAAAACTTTTCTATACAGACCAAGTGGTCTAGAGTTACACGCTACTCTTCCAGCACAAGCCAGTTCATCTATGCTGCACACCTCTACATCACACCGCTTCATCAATGATCAGATCTATGCCATTTGATAATAGATAATTAAATAGATAACAGAGAATTTTACCAAAAAATGAACTCAGGCCACATAAAAAACAAATGCTGCGAATCAACCTGTCATTTTACATCTTTTCATCCAAGTCAGTGGATGGGTGTATTTTATGGTAAGGAAAATGTTGTATTCTTGAAATGTTAAAAAAACAGACAAATATATTGAAATCCTATTAGCACAGGTACTATATTTACCGATTTTTTTGAACCTCTAATATTTTGTGGTAACACCAACTCAAAACAACTTCCCTTTACCATGGTTTTCAGAAACTAGCAGGATCCCTGCCTTGCAGGGAGAGTATAGCGGCAGGCTATTTACTTTCACTGTGACTTTTAAAATAACATTGTAATCATACATGACTGAGTGATTACCATTGAATTTTATACTGAGGTGTACAACTAAAATCAGTCGCACAACTCTATCTGCTTTGTGCTTTCCCAGTAACAAGACTGGACAATCTTCGAGCCACCGCTGCTAAAGTCACCAGCCCCCACCTTTACTTCCTGTGCCATCCTCTCACCCATTTCCATCATAACAATATCCCCTCTATAACCATCCCCCAGCCCCTACCAATCCCACCCACCCACACACACGCTGCCTCTGCCACCTCCCATTCCCATCCTCATTTCTGCATTCCCTAAGCCCCCCTGCCTACCCATCCACATGACTACTCCACACACACACACACACACACACACACACACTCACACACACACACACACACACACACATACACATTTGTTTTTATACAATGTCAGGATGTGGGGTCATATGTCCCATATGTACACGTAACTGCCTATACACAATAATATTGCGTCCTGTTTTTATTACCTTTATATGTAACTATACATGATGGTAATATATTCAATACAAATAAGGTACATATTAACTGCCTATATGTAATAACAATGTCCTATACGTAGTGCATTATTATGTATTTATTAATTATTAATTAAGGATGTGCCGATATGGGATGCCAATATTCAATATTTTTAATGTACACATCTGCCAATGTTGATACATAAACATTTATAAAATGTTCAAACTGTAACAAACTGGAATGAATTAAATACACCTGGATTGGTATTATAGAAAAATGTAACATTTACCTGTAGAACCTGTTAAAAATGCAGCAAAATGAATAAACAAATGCAGTAAAATGAATAAATGTCTGATGAATTTTTAGCAAATATGAATATCTATTTTGGAAAAAAAATATTAGAATCCCAAATCTAAACCTAAACCTAACCATAACCTTATTAAACAAAAATAAATGGTTTTTGCCCTTCCAGTTTTAAGATATGAAAGATGTAGCTTTTTTACAGCACTTTACAAAGTCAGGATCATTTTGTTGTTGTGCTGACACTATAGTTATTTTTTGTCTACCAGGTTAGGACACTTTGTCCTGAAAATGTACAAAAACAAACACACATACATCTGCTTGTCCCTCTGTACTGAACCTTTAAAGCAAGCCCCCAACCCCCATCACTACCCTCACTCAAAACACCACTGGCAGTTTCTCCACTAACCACCGCCTCCCCCTCTCTTACTCCATACTCTGGTACTCCAATCAAACAAGGCCCAGTGCCAATAGTGAATAGGGATGTCAATTCCATATTTTTCTCCTTCTCTCTTTGCTTTGCTCCTCACCCTATATATCTTTCCCTCTTGCTCACTGTTTATGGATTCCCATGGTAACAGTAGACTGGGTGGAGGGGTTTAAAAGAACAGAGAGGCTCTAGAAAGTGAAGGACGTGTGGGTGTACACTGCTTCTGGAGGTGTACGGTGGGGGTAGAGAGAGGAAGATCGCAAAGGTGTAGCATGTGTAGCACACACACATTGTTAATTGTTGCAGTTCACCCCTGTACCCCACCCCAAACTGCCCTGCAGAGACTCGCCAAAGCCTTAAGGTAACATGAAAAACACGGCAGACTCTGAAGAACTCTCAGATGAAAACTGAATGTTGCCACATCAAGCTACCTCCAAAATATGACTGACAGTTCAATGACTCCGACAGCCAACTGATGAAACTCACGAGTGTGTATGTAACGATATCTACACGGGAAATTATTTGTCAATGGTTAAAAGATACCTGACAAAAACAAGTGCCTGAGATATATCAGAATATTTCACAATAAGTCTCTTAGGCAAAAAATACTGCTCTGGGTGATCAAAGAGGCTACTACCATCTACACCCTTTCCATCTTGTCAATCTGATAAAACTAAGCTTATAACACTCCAACCCACAGTTACA
Organism: Colossoma macropomum; assembly: GCF_904425465.1. Classification (NCBI taxonomy): domain Eukaryota; kingdom Metazoa; phylum Chordata; class Actinopteri; order Characiformes; family Serrasalmidae; genus Colossoma; species Colossoma macropomum. The sequence goes on along the minus strand of NW_023494793.1, from coordinate 7,240,209 downwards.
GGAGATCAGGCAAGCAAACTTTAAGTTCATCCTCCTTCAAATTCTGAAGCCTATCACTCTCAAAAATAAAGGTACCAAAAATGGTTATGTGGAGTGATACCATACAAGAACCACTTTAGGGTTCCTAAGGAACCTTTCAATTTATATCTCTTTAAGTAATCATTTTTCTAAATGAGGTGTGAAAGTGGGAAGAACCTTTAAAAAATTTGAAGAACCTCAATAAAATGTAAATATATCAATTAAAGAGTTCTCCTAGAAGTACGTCCAAGCCAAGAACCATTTGACTGAGGTATCTGGCATACTCTAAACACTGGTCATGTTACTGAAATTTTGATTCTGCCTAGAGAGCAAGCAGATGTCCCTGCTAGGCTAAAGACTAACCCCAAGAGGCTGGCTGTTCCTTCTATATAACTCTCTAATGACCACTCCCTCAATAACAAACTGGACCAATGTTACCTTAGACTGCAAATGACTACATAGTAGGAGATGACAAATTGCTGAAACATCCCCAACTCTGCCATTCGGCTAAACAGGATAACATGAGCACATTTCTGTGCTATAAGCATGCTGCATTCTTCACGAGGTTGTATAAAGGTACAACCTTGTTTCCAAAAAAGTTGGGATGCTGTGCAAAATGTTAATAACCATAGAGTGCAATTATGTACAAATCATTTAAACCCTATATTTAATTGAAAATAGTACAAAGTCAACATATCACATGTTGAAATTCGAAATGGGCATATATTTTTAAAAAACATTAAAACATCTCTCTTTCAACATTCATTATGTTGCCTTTCTACAGTTCTCAGTTAAATATAGGGTTTAAATGATCACATCATTGCAATCTGTTTTTTACTTATATTTTGCACAGCGTCCCTACTGTTTTTAGAAATGTGGTTGTATGAAGATGAAACAACTAATGCCTTAAGACAAATTTCAAGATGACTGGGCATATCTCCCCACTACTAGCCTGTTTCTAAACACCATCAAGTAGGTAACAATAAATTTCCAGAAATAAAATTAATATAAACATAAATAAAAATTCAAAATAATATTTAGGTATTTTCAAACCTAGTTTGTTTGCTGAACCAGTTTGAACCGTTTAGTCAACCTATCAACAATACTTTCTGCAGCTCATGTGACAAAATCAACGTGACAATGCTTCGCTATTGCTTGTCTGCCATTATTAGCAGCAGCTTCTGCTGCAAGAACGATTTGAGCGTCTGTCAAGAGTGAAATTATGGAGACAGTATAGCACTGATGAGCGCTGAGAAAAGAATGTTCTGGTGTTGTTTTATCGCATTTGGTGTGAACAACTGTAAAAATTCAGTTTACCAGCCAATATCAGAATATCAGAACCACAGTTCACCTGGAGACAGACCCACTAATTCTGGTAGATCACAATCCAGTTCTTTGGTGCAGAACAGAGCATGGGTGGAGTGTTCACACCTATCAAAATGAACCAAAGAAAGTTTGCTTTTTTTCACACCAAACGTCCTTAGATGGGAAAAGTTCCGACTTAAGCCCCTTCACCAATGCATTCTCATGCTCTCCTCCACTTCTGAACACACAATAACACACTAACACACACACACACACCCCTAAATACATGTATGTACAGGGTTAACCTCAAGGGAAATAGGGTTTCCTATGAAGTTTGTTTTGAGGCCTGATGTGCTTGGTGTTGGGTCTATTAGGTACCAAGTGGGGCATGGCATAATATAGGGACAGAGAGAGAGAGAGTGAGAAAGAGAGAGCGAGAGAGCGAGAGAGAGAGAGAGAGTAAGGGCAAAAGGGAGAACGAAAGAGAAAAGAGTGAGAGAAATAAAGAGGGCAATGCTAGAGGTACACAGCTGAGAAAGGTACTTTGAAGTAAAGGAATTCTGCATTCTGTGTGTGTGTGTGTGTGAGTGTGTGTGTGTGTGTGTGTGTGTGTGTGAGTGTGTGTGTAGACCCTCAGTAAGAGAGAGAAGAAGAAAGCCTATAGATGCACTGTGCAAAAGTGCTAGGACATGAAGGAGGGACATCAAGATCCAGCAATGGTCAAGCACGAAGACAGTGGAATGGGCTGAACAGATTTAGAGAAGAAGAAGGGAGCTTCTGGTAAATGGTTTAATGAGTTGAGAGAGGATTTAGCACAGAAGGCTGCTCTCCAGCTGCTTCTGGTCCGATAAAGTGGTGGGGGTGAGTAAGGGAGAGAGGGAAAGACTGACAGAGAGAAAGCAAGTAAAAGAAAATGAGTAGAAATCATGGTCTAGCAGTTTTGGGGCTTTTATGTGGGTCCACATTTCAATTTCTCACTCTCATAACTATACAACGTACATGTAAGTTTCATATTTATTACTGAATAATTTATGGTAGTTACAGAATAATTAACCTTGAGACTAAAATTTGAATAATAAGTCAAAGGTCCAATGGTTAAACTTTCTTTTACAGCACTGACCACTGCTACTCAGGTATTCAATGTCAAAATAACGACAAAAACTCAGTAAAGAAGTAAAGTAAAGATTTTGCAAGACTGTATGCACACCAATAATAAGAATATTCAGATCATAATTATATATCAGACCTTCTATTTACAAGCCCAAACGTGGAAGTGATTAAAAGTTTGGAATCTACACTCTCAGCAGAATTTCTCTGCTTGTTTCAATGAGCAATAAGTGAGAATTAATTCATCTGAAATTTATTGTGATGACTGCTCGAAAATTCATTGAAATTTTCCTTTCTAATAAATCCACAGTGATAAGTTATTAATTTACATGACAAATAATTTTAATTGACCTATTGGTCTACTACAGAAAGACAGAAACAGAGCCAGAGATGCACCCCTCTTTTTAATACATACATATATATATATATATATATATATATATATATATACATACACGCACACACACATATCGCACGCACACACATATCACAGCTGTCACACAAAAACCTTTTTTCTGCATCATTTAAAAAGTAGACTAACAGAAACAGAGTTACTTGTGAAAAAATCTTGTTATATTAACTTCCACTACAAGTTTTATATATATATATATATATATATATATATATATATACACACATACACAAATAAATATACATAGTCATAGTTTTGCTCCTCATCTCTCTTTCTCGAAAACAGTCTCTGTCTAGCACAGAGACTGCAGGAATCACATCCGACAAGCTTATGTTTTGATTTTTTTGCTGTATCACCCAGCTATATGTATGCATAGATAGACAAATAGATAGATAGATAGATAGATAGATAGATAGATGGACAGATAGATAGATAGATGGATGGGTGCTGCTTTTAATTTTTTGACATAATTTGAAATGTCACTGGATAAAAAATTCATGTTGAATGGACAAATAGAAAAACATCCTTTTAAATTAACCTCCACTAAAAGCTATGAATCTTTTTTTTTTTTTTTACAAAGTTTTCAGGTACAAGGTTTTTTGTCTGTCAGTGACAGTGACCCCCCAAGAAAGTTTCAGCATGTTTTTATTTAGGCTGGCAATAACTGCAAACTCTAAGGATTAATAAAGAATAAAAGCACAGGCTGTAAAAGTAATAATAGTTTATTATTTTAACAAAAATGTTAGATTACATGTGTCAAGTATTATGCTTAGCTAAAATTATGTCATAGGTGTATTTCTGGATCCTTTTTTATGAGAAATTACAAAAAGCTGATAAACACAAATGGAAGATTAAACACTAATATGTTGTAGATGTTGGACCACTTATAAGCAAGTCCTCAGCATAAAAATAGAAGTATGGAATTGTGTCGTGATGTGTACTGTGCCTTTAATTCATTTTTTTGTCCTGCGGGAGTGTTCATTCTTCATATCTCTCTCAGACACAGACCCACACATGCGCACAGAGTTACTTATTGATTTAATGCAGATTGCATGCATTGTTGTTTCAAAGGTAGTAGTGCACACTGTGCTCTCCTGGTAGCACTACGTACAATTTTAGAAAAAAAACCAACAGGTTTTAACAGCACTGCAGCTGTACTGCTCTGCAGTTATGGTGAGAGAGGAAAGGGAAGTGTGATTTACATGCAGTAATTCATCCAAGGACTGGGCGAAGTGGGGAATGTCCAAGCAGGTTTTGAAGAAGGGGGTTAGAAAACCTCCCCAAACAGTCACAATCTGGGTGTTCATTTGAGAATATAAGGAGGGTCGAATCTCCTTTAGCAATGGCAATGAGAAGTATTATTATTATTATTATTATTATTATTATCTTAGATTTTGTTTGTAGAGTAGCTTTGTTGAGCATCAATGAGCAAACAATCAATGAAACAAAATAGCACATGACACAAAAAGACAAAGCTACAGAGAAACAGCACCATAAACAGAAAAAGACTGAGGCTGGAGAAGCACCGAGCAAACCTAAAGCTGCTCAGGGTAGTTCTGGGAGAAGAGCAGTCATGGCTATATTAGAGTAGTTGATTTAGAGTGTGGGTGGCACATGGCACTGAACGACCTACCACTCAGGGAAGAAAGCCTAGTCTGAGGGGCTAAAGCACCCGAGGGCATGAGGAGGGCTTTCAAGGTGAAGGTGAAGGAGCTGAACTAGATGAGAGGGGGTTTAGCTCATGTGAGACTCTGACAGTGGTATAAAGCAGTCTGCACCGAATTTAAGAATAGATTTATTAGCCAGCGTAGCTGACTGAGAACAGAAGTTATATGCAAATGTATGTGGTCTTTAATTAGTGTGATTGCAGTAGCCGAGTTTTGAAAAAAATAAAAAAAACCATGCTGAGGGTTTTAGGTGGGGGACCAGTAAAAAGGGAAAGGAGTAACGGAGTGAGCAGAGCCCTAACCAAGGCGTGAACCTGTGCGTCAACATCTCTGGTGCTTAGCAGAGGGTGGAAGTGAGCAGTGCTGTAAAGATGAAAAAACACACTGATATAATATTAAATTATTTTAATTCTGAATTCATACTGGTCATCTAAACCGACCTAAAGCATGAAAGTGAAAGCAGAAAAAATGACTTCTTCAGAAGTACCACAACTTTCAGCCCAAGAACACAGTAGAGAGAAGAACATCACGCATGTCAACATATCTGAGGCCTAAGGAGTGAGAGGGAAACGACAGCGCTGAAGGAGACGGCAAACATGAAGTTCTCAAATTTCGTTCAAAGGTCAGCACAGAAATGCTCCCTCCATGTGCTTTGGCTTTAAGAAGCAGTAAGCAGGTATAGGTCTTACAGGGTTTACCCCGTCTACCCACAAGCTAACTGTGTCTCTACAGGTCTCCGAGAAAAACCCAAACACAGCCTGGATGCTAAAGCTCCTCGAGATGTTCGAGGTCAAACCGCAGCGGGCTGAGTTCGGTCTGTCAGAGGTTAACGTTAGCATTCGGTACGATACAGGCAGGAGGCTGCATCCCATTTCTTCATAATTAATGAAGGAAGGCAAAAAACACTGTTTATCACCTACCTTTCATTGTTAACAGGTCTAATCTTTTCGCTTGAATTCCTTTACCAAGCCGGTGAGAGCGCTTTAAACCCCGGGGCTTTTCCTCCCTCAGTGTCCCGGTGGTTCTAGTTCTGTTCTGAGCACTCGAGTCTCCCACTGGCACCGGAGGAGGGGGAGGGGGCGGGGCCAACACGGAGCTACGGCGCTGATTGACAGCTGTGACTCCACCTGCTTCCTCACCCACTCCGTCCCCTTTAACCCATTCAGGTCCCAAACTACATGTATTATGACGCCACGGAATAAGTTCCGATTAATCTAAAGTGATTAAGTATTGTAAACCTACACCTAACAACGAATAGACGGATTAGGATCTATTTGATTTTTTTGTATTATATATAATTTTCATACTTTCACAGTCAAACTTTTTAGTTTAAACAAATTGTGTTTAATAAAATACATTAAGTGATAAAAACCCGATTCGAATTTTAAGGTTTGTGCTCAGGTAATAGGTTAGTATTGTATACCTGCCTATGTGCCGAGAATTTTTCAGCACACTGAAGGCGGTAGATATATCAGTAGTCCATGTTGTGACCTAAACAGTAGATTTAATATGATGCAGTAAGTAATAAAACATCACTTTTTAGCCAAAAGAGACTGATTTGAAAAAAATCTTCAGATTTGTGCTAAAATCTTTTGCATTCCTGTCACTAGATTCAGAGAATTCTTTAGCACCTGAAGACAGTAGAATTATCTCATCGACGGGCATCTTTCAGAATAATCCAACACGATCACTGCTTTCCTCAACCTTGTTTCTTCATCCATTTAGATGTTGGATCTCGCTGAAAACTGCTCAAGCTCTTCTCCTAACTGCCTATGATGAATGTAGATGTTTGACACGCGCTCTGGACACCATATTGAGCAGGTAAACAGTGCCTCCTAGTGTTAATATCGTGAAATAGCCTGTTATTAGACATGTCCTGCTTAATGAACTAAAATCCAGCATCCTTTACACTAGTTAGATTCAATAATAAGTCAAGGCTATGCTTTAACTAGCAGTGAAAAACTGCAGTGTGTCTGGAAGGGGCAGATCAGTATAACAGGTCTCTATGCACAACTTAATAACAGTTAGGTGGCTTTTTGAAATCTCATTTCATACAGACACATGTCTAAGCTCTACAGAGAGAGGTATTTGTAATGAAATGCTATTCTAGGCACCCAGGTACATACTGTTGCTGAGGCAACCAAAGCTATAGGAGTTTACCTTGACAACCACATACTGCACATTACAGCCCCCATGCCTGTGCCATAATGTATAGAACTGTACAGCTTTTATATTCAAAAGCATTTTAGACACTCTGGCTACATATATAGGACTCAACTTGGCACCACATTGGAAGTGAGGAACTGTAATAAAATATGTAAACCTTTGTTCATGTGTAATATCACATACTATGCACAGACTATAAATGTCACTATTGTGCAAACAATAAAAATAAATGAATGTGACGCATGTATGTTACATCATGACGTTCAAACTACATGCAAAGTGTTTTTTGTTTTTCAAACAGTTAAACGAGAGCTCACGTCCACCAAGAGTACACTCCATAGAAAATGACTCTGGCCAAATGTACAACAATAAAGAAGGACTTCAAAGTAATGGTTCGGTGAAAAATCCAATTTACACAAGTGTCCACTTCAATTTGCTCCAGATGTAGTTAATTAGCCATGTCTGGTGTCCATGCTTGCATTTTTAGTTTAGTGCCAGAGTTATAAGGCTGTCAGGGACTCCATCTAGTCCATCTTTCCCCTTGCTTGTTTCTGCCCCAGTCTAGTCTGTTTTCTGTGTCATGTGCTTTTGTTTTCTTTGGTCACGTGCCTTTGTTTTTATTTTAGATATTGTCTCTTTCCTTGTCCTGCCTCCGTTATCATTACACAACTGATTTTAGTCTATTGCCCCACCATCTTTTACTGTTCTCAGGTGTCTCTGGTCAATAGGGTGTCCATATACACCCCCTTGTCTCCTTTGTTCTCTGGCCAGCATTTATGTATTCTGCCTAGCTTGTGTGGTTTGTAAATTATAGTTTTCATAGCTTGCTTTATTTTGCATCTTATATTTAGCGTTTAGTCTTGCACTTGCATCCTGTCACCTTGTCCGCCTTGCCAGTCCTGATGTTCCACTGGCTAATGTCGCTTACAAACACTCGTAGTCAATAATCACTCAAATCTTTGCTGTAAATACATCTCCAAAACATTTTATGCTCAAACCACATCCAGGTCTTCATTAAGGTCATGCAGAGTTGTCGATGTGGTTTAGGACACAGTATGACTTACTGAGATATAAATATAAACAAAACATCACTTTGTAGCTCAACACTATGACCATTTTATACATAGATGTGTTAGTGTTGTGCTGAATTCTGATTTCCTCTTAAATACATGTCATGTGAATATATGGATGCTACATTTCATTCAGGATCTCTATTGTTACTATTTATAAACATATATCTTTTGAAAATTGGACATTAATAGCTATTTATAAAATGAAAAAACAGAAATCATGAGTCCACATGCCTAAGTAATGCTTATAGTATAACGATCATACCTCACAGTAAGTCATATTGTGCGCTAATCCACACTGGCAAGTTTGTGTGTTCTTATGAAGTCTTAAATGCGGTTTGAGGAAAATTTTGGGCGACATACTTATGTAAAAGATTTGGGTGCCTATTGACTTCTAGTGTTTTTAGCAATGTTAGCCTCATAACTAAACTAAAGAAGCAAAATTTAAACACCAAACATGTCTTGGCTGATTGACAATATCTGGGGTACGTGGGCAGTTGCATACATCTGTGTTTACTGAAGCATTTCTTTACAATGTTCACTACAGTCAAATGCTAAGCATTTATTAGCTTTCTTGCAAGAAAAACTAGCATAGACCAGCATACCAAGTCACCCAGCAAAACTAGCTTATGTTGTGTTTTAGATGCTGGCATGCTGGTCAATAGCAATGGAAGCTGATATGCTAATCACCAGCAAAACCAGCATGTGTTGTTTTTTGGATGCTGATATGCTAGTCAACCAGCATGACCATGCAGGGTGACCAGCTAAACCAGCACCAGACCAGTATAAACCAGTATAGACCAGCTTAGACCAGCATGCATTCCATTTTTAGCAGGGCTGACACAATGCCAAAAACACAATTGCCAAAATGCCTGAATTATCATTTAACACATGAATATTCTACAATGCCTTGCAAATTCAGTGGATAAATTAATGGAATTGAACAGCTAGTGAAGTGACCTCAAAAAACACCAACCAACACATCTTAACCCTTAAATGCATATCTCTAGCTAGGGACCCATGACTGGTCCCCCACGCCCTACCCTCTCACCTTAACAATTCCTTTCAGATAAGTGACAAACAAAATAATAAAACATATATTTATTTTATTATTTTGTGATAGAAAATATTGTGATAGTTTTACACTGTTGTGGCCAATAATAAATTCATTCATTCATTCATTCATTCATTCATTCATTCATTCCTTCATTATCTTTAAACACTTAATCCAGCTTGGTTCATAGTGATAAATTCATGCATTTATTAATCATTCCATCTATTCTTAGTGTGCAATTATGTGTTTAAAAGAAATAAACAAAGTCTTTTTATAAAACTGTAATAAAGCTGTTTATTCCTCTGTTTGGTCAGTATATAGCACCACTCTGCTCTCACCTGCTCATTGGTGTTCATGCACTGCAGTTTCATCTGTTTCAGGTAGGTGGCAGTAAGAGGCATGTTGTAGTCGATGAGGTCCGGGACCAGAGAGGTGGGCCGGTCATTTTCTGTGGGAGTTAAATCTCTTTTAGTCTCTCAGCATTGTTGCTGCATTTACGTAAACATAATCACATACATCCGCTTACACAATCATACATATAAAGTGGTTTTATAAACAGTGCAAAAAATTATGTGTAGGCAAGTGAAATCACCTTAAACTTAATCAACTCATTAGTAGATCCTTTAAGTAAGACTATTATAAGATCCAACTTATTTCTAGACATTTTAGTTGACCCTCAGCATGTACACTATTTATTTTTCTCTCTTTCTTGAAATAGAAAAGTCTGATGAAGTATCCAAACACTGTTAAACTTTACAATGTACTGGTCGCTCCCCAGTCCATAGTGTATATGGACATTAAGCTGAAACACAGTTTGAATTCATTGTTACTGTGATGCCACAAAAACCTCTACATGTATACACTTAAGCAGCCTACAGCAATTTAGCTCCACCCATTCACAGTGAAGTTATAAGGTTTACATTTCCAAGGGCTAAACATGACATCGGATGCTCACTGGACTAAGCCTTTGTAAATGTCTATATTGGTTTATATTAAAAAAATTATTAGTTATTATGAAAGGCTTATGTAGCTGTTGTGTTGTGAACACTGCCCTTCAGTAAAGTGCTACTGATATTCAATAAAGTATGCACTCATTTGTTGCCCAAAATAAAATTCTCAGGCTATTTTCAAACATAAATGTAACTGTAAAAACTTTGGTGTATTGGTTTCATTGTCTATATTCCACTACAGTGTAAGTGATTCCTCCAGTTACATGTGTATTCAGTGTATTGTATCAGTGTACAACTGAATTAAATCATGCCCTAAGAATGCATGCTTGATTCGAATGTGTAGACCTATAAAATTTCCACATGAATTTAATGGTACATCAGCACAATTATTGCCAAGAGTAAATCAACTGAAATACAAAACTATATTTTAATCTATTTGTTGTATTTATTTTATTTTATTAATGTGGAAAATAAGTGCACACTTAAATCAAGTAAATTCAACACATTTGTTTTACAAATGTGGTGAAATTTAAAATTTTATAGCATACTGAGTCATTTCGTACAGAACCAAATTGAATTGTTGTGATGTCTGAGATGTACACCCCTAAACAGAGATGTATTATTCAATTGCTTTGTCAGAGCAAAACCTTGCATCTCCCAAAAAGGTTACTCTACAGGAGAAAGAAAAAAATTCCCAACTTTTAACATAAGTTAAATTAACAAGATTTAATTGGGCTGTTTCTGTTGGTTCGTTCATTATGAACACAATGTAAATGACAGGTAGCATAAAAAGACGAAAATGGAGATACAAGGTTTTGTTCCTTCAGAGACAATATGTAAATGATTATGAATATGTGCAGGTGGAACACTTGGGTTCAAGCACAAATTCAATATTTGTCCACTGGAGGGCGATGTTGAAAATCAATCCAGTACCAAAACTCCTATTGAAAATCCCTTGGGTCTTTGTTAAATCAAACACAATAAACACTGACTTGCCTTTGTTTCATACAGGTCTGTTGACTCTAAAGCTCCTTCTCACACTATTAAATAACAGGACAAAGCTGTGTAACAGTACAAAGAGTTTTTGGGGGCCAGATGGGGGAGTTGGGGTTAAACATGAGATGCAGAGGAGGATTTAACCTTAATTCATTAAAGAACCTCACTCAGTGCTTGTTTCACTTGAGCTATACTCAAAAATGACATCCTAGAAGATCCCTTCAGCAGCATCAGAGTGTCTGTTAAGGAACTTGACTAACAGAGTGAATTAGTCACTTACGTGACTAACAGCAGTCAGACGTCATGTCTTTGTGATGAAGTATCTAATGGGCTACCGACTGTAATAGACTGTATGTATTGTAGACCAGTATAATGAAATAATTATAATGAAATAATAAGGCTGGACCATATCTGCACAAAAACACCACACACCATATCAGGATATATACAATCCTGGGCAAAAAAATGAAGCTTTTGATGGTCTTACCAACAAATCATTAAAGAAACTGGTAAAGCAACTTAATATGGGACATCTGTCGATGTTTAAGTCTTGTGGCTTGCAGACAGCCTTTTACAGAAAGAAGAATCAGTATTCTTCCATTCAGCATTGCTGGTTTCAAACAGTTCAAAAATATTCCAAGCTAGTTTGTCTTTAATGTGAGACCAAATATTCTCTATAGGGTTTAAATCTGGAATCTGATCAGCCAAAACCATCAGTAAAAACCATTAGCATTTTGGGCTTGGCCCATTTTTTTGCCCAGGGGTGTACAGTCGCACGCAAAAGTTTGAACATCCCTAGTCAAATGATGTGGTTTGTTGATTTAAAGTAAAAATCAGCTAAAACATCCTCTATAGGAAACTTAAACATGCCGTTTTTTTCTGCAAATTTTAGTTTCTATTTATTTGCTGAGTTTAACATACTGGAAAAAATAAAATATAAATTATAAAATGCACTGTAACTTTTGCACAAGCCACATTTTATGTTTAATTTTTTTCCCAATATGTTAAATTCAGAAAATACTATTTTATCTTATTTCCACTTCAAATCAACAATACATGTCATTTGACCAGGGGTGCCCAAACTGTTGCATATGACTGTAAATAAATAAGATGTTAAAGGATGTATTTCATTATGGCTCCCTTCTTTCCTACAAGGAATTAAATATCGGTGTATTAGCAAGCAGATGTGTTGGCAGCAGACTGTGAACTGATGCCACGGCTCATCGCCTCAAGAAGCGATGTGTTTATATGGTTAGATAGAAGCTGAATGTATGATATGGTGTAATTATGTAACTGAATTATAGCTTTCTTGCATCAAACTTTCATTCATTTCTGCTCATCTCATGTGAGTGAAAGTCTCAAATATTCTATGTACAGCAAAATCATGGTTGTGAAGAATGCAGGAAAAGTACTTGTGTCTTAAATAAATTTGATATCATAAACATTATCACATAAATGTCCAGGAATTACACTATGAGGAAAAGCTAAAGCTTACTTTTGAATGTGTCAATCTTTCAATCTTTCTTTGCTTGGAGGTGTGAAAAAGGAGTCTGACCTTTGAACTCTGCAGTACTGGGGTTGATGTGCATCCTCTTCTGGCACTCCCCGCAGCTCATCAGAAAGCGGGTCACCGCCTCGCGGGGCAGGAAGGCATACGTCTCTGCAATCTGGCCACCAGGGAAAGAGAGAGAGAAGATAAGAAGAAGGAATCACAGGATCCCTTTTTCGAGGTATGGGTGTGCAATCAACCTATTCATGCTCCGCCCCCACGTGTAGTGGTGTGTACAGGTTTATGACTAATATCCACATACCCACAAGACTGATTTACTGTATAAACACCTAAACATGACCAGAGATACAACTGTGGCTTGGTATTTTTTGAGACTGAGCAAAGACTTCATATTCATCCAGTCACCTTTTTGTGTTGCAATAGTTTCTGCTGGCATGCTCTACGGTGCACCCATCAGGCTCCCCAGGATTTTGTGCCCACTTTTTGTGATTGTTGCCGCATTTTTAAAAATTTGCAGCAACATTTTTAAGTTGACTTTTTTGGGGGGAGGTTTGCAATATAGAAATTCTGAGTCTGACATTTACTTAACTGATTTTATATGTAGCCTACTTAATTGTACCTCTTATCCCTGTGTTTAGCCTACATGTATGTTGGTAAATGTTAGCCATGGCTTCACACTCACAAGCAAGACTTCTGCCTTAACGTGGCAAGAATAGCCTACGCTGACAGGAAAGGGACGTATGACTGACATGCGATATAACCAACAACAGACTGGTGTTTTAAAGTCAATCACATTCATTTTTGCCACAAAAAAAAATCAGCTTAGACCCAGAGCTCCTAATGTGGGCATGATGCTGTCTACAGACAGACACACAACTTCAGAGGTCTACGTTCTGTAAAGTTTGTCTAACCTGGTAACAGTAGAGATGGAGCATAAATAGATTGACTATTGAAAGCTGAACAGGAATTACAGTAAAACAAACTGCACACACTGCAGTATTTAATGTTACATAGAGCAGAAAAAAGAGGTTACATTTCCCGAACATTTACAGTATCTGTGTCCCCTGTCAAAAGACAGCTGCTTATCCTGTGCTAAAGCCTGGCCTCTCTCTCTCTCTCACTCTCTCTCTCTCTCTCTCTGTCTCCTCTCTCTCTCTATCTCTCTCTCTCGCTCTCTTCTTCTGCTGTTCTATGTGCGACCTTCACACAGACAGAAAGAGAGAGAGAGAGAGAGAGAGAGAGATAGAAGGAGCAGTAACAGCAGGCTCCTCCTGCCTTGGGCAGTGCAGAGGGAAAAGGCCACCCAGGGAAAAAACACACACACACACACGCACCTCCCAGAATGCCACAGTCACACACACCCCGCCCCTCGTGGCCTTGCTGTGTTGGCCGCGCTATGAGACCTGACAGCAGCTCTCTCCAGGGCAGAGGCTGAGGAGAGGAGGTGAACATAAGCCCCAGGGCAGGGTACAGACCCCTATCCAACCTCTCAAGTCCCCAAATCTCTCTCTCTCACACACACACACAACCGCATGGCTCACATTTACCCTCCTCAACTCTCTCCTGCTCAACTCTCTCCTCCTTTCTGAACCACATTAGGCCTGTACATTTTTCTTCTGTTGTGACAGGCATTGATCCGATCCCTTTCTCTAACACAAAGCCCTTCCTGAAAGTTCTGCTTAAAAGGGAATTCTATCGATTTTTCAAAATTTCTGCACAATTTAGTGGTTAAGAAGTAAACAAAGTCATTCAGAGTGGTTTGATGTAAAATGCTCTGTACTAAAGTCAGAATTGTTCACAGCCCTGGTGATAGGAACCAGACATCTGAAGAATTTAATGCCTCTAAAAGCTCCCTCACGGAGAGTTATTACATGAAATGGTTAGGAATACGCGGCCTGATGCTTGAAACATCGTTTCATAATAATTTTGAGAGAAACTTTTGGCCTAAAACCTTTTTAAAATCCATTCCTGGCAGAGAGGCTGTTGTGAGCAATCACAGTGTCAACAGAAAATATACTATTATTTATTTAGTTTTTTTAACCACTACTTTACCACTACCAACATTACACATTCAAACTCAGATGACACTGGCGGTTTTAGTGAATAAAATGGCTATGTTTGTATTGTAGACATTGTGACCTCTGGTTCCTATCACCATCACTTAATTAAAAAAAAAAAAACTGGAAGAATTCCCTTTTTAGTCAGGTCCGCATTCAACCTGCATTCCACCAGTCTTTATTTTAATTGTTTGCACCCTTGTGCTTTTGGAAAAATGCACTTAGACAAACACATAGGACCACCGCCATAGCACACAGATATGTAGAAGGGCTTGAGAAGTGTAGTATGAAGACTAATTAATATAAATAGCCCTTATACATCTGATAAAGCCTGACACATTTGTGTGTTCGCTCTAAATGGTTCTGCAGTTAGCACCCTCTGTCGTAAATGTTTGCACATGTCATGGGATATTAATCAAACTTATCTAGCAATTAGGCTAACTATCATGCACATGCATTCATTTAAAAAAAGTAGTATTTGAAGTCTATTATACAAAGCTATTGTATTATGTTATTCACGTGAAGTGTCACTTAAATGAGCCCCAGTTAATTTTTTTCTGTGTGTGGTCTCCACAAAGTAGCAATTAAAGAATAATACATATTCCAGTAAATTCATGAACTGCTTAATTTTTGTAATATAAACATAAACAAATGCCAGAAGCACATATTATTATAGTTTTGAATAACTACGCACTTTCCTAGTGTGTACGCTCACTTAATTTCTAAGCTATTTTGTTCTGGAACTGGGCCTGACTTGATTCCAGGACTAAACATGAGCTAGTAAAAGAGTCACTGCATTGACAGCCTTAAAGGAACAATTCAGTCACACATGCTAACGCAGCTACAAATACATATAAGCACCACCGTATTAAGAGGAATATGCAGTATGCAAATAATCATGCTAATTGCTGCATACTAGCCTGGTTAGCATGTTTGGTTGAAACGCTCCTTTAGACCTAAACTTGCTGTGATGGGTGGAGTGTAAGTACCTCTAAAACAGTTTGCACAGCCCATCTCAAAAGTGTCAAATAAATGCAGCTACATGATATACCCACAAGAGGGCAGAGTTCACAGACGCTGACAGGATGAGGAAATAGTGGGCCAATGGGACAAATCTCGAACTGCTGAAGTGTCTCAGTGTAAAATGTGTAAAAACATATCTGTGCTGATCCCATTCCTAAAATGTAAAAAGCAGAGCCACACAACTCACGTCTCAATCAGCCTCTCAGAGCTTAATAACTGTCACTTTCAAAATCGGCCCAAATCATACATGTTCATTTCAGCCAAGGATGCTAACATTAAAATTCTGAAACTCAGAATCTTGAAAATACTAAACATTGCTCAACTGCAGAGCTGTTAAAGTAAGACGAAAGGATTCAAAATAACAATGCTTCTCCTTTAACACCTCTGCACAGAGGTGGAGTTGGGGTAAACAACCTATCACCGTCAGTCACGGCTGATTACAGCCAATCAAAGCCTGTCCAACCACAGCAAATCACACCAATCACGGAGCATCTCTGCCAGTCACAGCTGATTTTAAAAGTCACAGCCAATCAGTGAGCACTCAGGGCAATAAGATAGCGGCTAGCGTCAGTGATGGACAGTTGAGCGGGTCTGTGTGGGACTCTGCGTGCCAAATGTCAAAAACAGACCTATCAGCCGGCTAATTGCTTTAATTAGGTGATTAGCAGAGATCTCGACGGGGGCTGGAACCTGACACCTGCTTTCACACACTGTGGGATCATAGCTCAGGGCCTGTACGTACCAGGCCTTTCTTAGAGTGCTTATCTGGTATGGGCCCATAGAAGTCACAGGGACATGAACGGCAGAAGATCTTGGATCTAAATACAGTTGTATGCAAATATTTGAATACTCCCTGTCAAATAATATGTTTTACTGAAAACAAACAGAAAATACAGAATGTGCCATAACGTTTGCACAGGCCACATTTTTATTACATTAAATTCACGTTCAAATTCAGCAAATAAACAGTAATTGTGTGAAGAAGTGTGTTCTCTGTAGAATTTGTGTTTAACTTAACTTAACAAAATGTCTTTGGACCAGGACACTGTATGTTACTAATTACAATAACATGACTGTAAAGGTTTGAAGAAAAAAATTGCAGGCTTAGTGAAGCACTGCTTTGCATGACTGTCCTCTACGGTTGGTAGCCAAATTTAAAGCACGGTTTAGTCAAAAATCATATTTACACAAGCAAGGGGAAACTGTACATTTGTTTTTTGGCCAAAACCATTGCTTCAAGGCGGTCAGTTTACTAGGAATAACACTGCATTGGTTTTAGCTATGTGTCTACTTCTTAGATAACAGTATGTAATACAATGTCAGAAACCACATAAGCAAGTCTATATGAGATTACATAAAGAAGAACTCCATTGATTTTTCAACATTCCCGTATAATTCAGTGGTTAAAATGTAAACATATTGGGTCAAAGTGCTTTGATATGAAATGCTCTGTTGTTGAGAAACTTACCAAGTCAGAACTGTCCAAAGTGGTGCTAATAGGAACCAAACGTCCAAAGACCTTAATGCCTCTAAAAGCTACATTACAGAAAGATATCAAACAAAATGGGTTTGAATACGCTCCCTGATGCCTGAGACTTTATGCTAGTTTCAAGATAAGCTTTTAGCCTAAAATATACTTTTTAAAAAGCTATTCATGGCAGAGAGGTACATGCAGGGTGTTGTAAGGCCAAAGAGTCACAAAATTTTTCAAATGTCCACTACTTTATCATCATCAACACTCCATACAAAAACTCAGAAGACACATGTAGATTCACTTGTCATTTTGGATAGTAAATAAAATGCTTATATTTGCATAGACATTGCGACCCCTGGGTCCTACCACCACCATCAAAAGAAAATCGAAGTCGGAAAGTTTCTCTACAATCACCCATTTAACTTCAAACCATCTGAATGACATTGATTTAAGTGATTTAATTATGTTAGATAATTCAATTCTGAAAAATTGGCAAAATTCCCCTTTAACAATCCAGCCTGGCCTTAGGTATACAATAATTTAGGCACACAGTTAACTGGTGTCAAAACATCAAACATGACTTTACTAATCTAACACATTTTGGTGAAGGTGAAAATTGTGAAAATGTGATTATGGATGAATCATCGCTTTAAAAATCATTAATTTTACAAAAATGTCCAGTCATTGGCAGAATGATATATTTTGCACCAGTGAAGCAGTTCTGCACGTTAAAAATGTTCACATCGACCTTTAGAGGGCTACATATGTATTCCAAGTGTTTCAGAACCCTTCTCAGACAGAGTCAGTAAGGAGTACAGCTCAGAGACCCTCAGGCTCCTTTAACCTGCTACTCAGGTAGAGGAGAGAGCTGTTCACACACAAAGCACTCGCTTTACATTGTTAGAAGCCGCCGATAAGCCGTTCTGTATCACTCGCCGAGGGAAATGAAATTGGACAGAGGCGCTATGAAGTAAATGAAAAAATGTGAGGGTGTCCTTCCCTCCAGATGCAATAATATGCTCCCGAGTCAGAGGCTCTTGAGTTCCCTTGGCTTCACTACCATCCTCTTTGGACACCTTATAGGCTGTGGGTGCAGTACGGCATATTAAATGTATCTGTAGGTGAGCATTTCATAGAATAAAACCCCACAGACACAGTGAACTAGGTCCTTATTTTATGTATAATTTTGAACTGCGCTTTGTTGCCTGGTCTACAGCATTCTCGGCTGCCCAGCTCAAACAATAGCGCTACAGGTGCTGCAAGATGGCCGCGGTTGCCGCAGCAACAGCCTGAATCGACCACTATTAGCCATGCAAATATATTAATGGCCATTAGGCATTTATGAAATAGTGTTAAATCAGTCATATCGCTGACATATGTTATACAAGATTGCACATTTTGATGGTTAAAGTCTCTGTGGCATGAGAAATCTGCATATTCAATACATTGTTTAGTCATATTCAACACATTACTGTATGGCGATCTATGAATGTGGAACCTAGGACATTACTCAGTTAATATAAAATGTTCTTATCTTGCTTGTAAGTACTGATGCTTACAAATTCATTTTTAACGCAGAGCCAGATAGCAATTGTGGAAAGCATCTTATTTATTTAGTTAGATTCATATTTTAATTCACCTCGGTTTTAACCTCTTAAACTGCAGAGGCTCATATTACATATAAGTTTTAGAGTTGGAAGTAGTTACTGAATAATATTATTAAAGCTAATAACTGAATGATAAGGGTGTGACAATTTCAAGTATCAGTATCATGAAATAAAATATGAATAATGTTTGAAACAGTGTATTGAATTTGGACACCAGTCTCTTTTGAGGGCCTCTCAGATTAGGGTCTTTGCTGCCTTTAGTGGAAACAAGTGTCAATTAAAAATAGGCATCTTTGTGCATCCAATCAGAGCAAAGTGGATGGGAAATGGGGAGAGGATTGTGCAGTGCACACACCCACGTACTAATGAGTGGCCTTTTTTTCCAAGGTACCTTAATAATTCTAGGTGTTGTGATTTTTGGGGCTTATTTTGTTACAACAGTGTTTCCTGCTGGGGGCTACTCTGTTCTGATTGGCTTTCAGAACTGAATCTGTCAAATTTAACTAGGGTTTCTTCTAATTGGTTTATGAGCTGAAATGCACATTTATTTTTACTTTGTAACAGTTATTCAAAATTAAAGCAGTGAAGTAAAAGTACTTTATAAGAAATGAACTCAATTAAAAGTAAAATTACTATGATTTAATTCTACTGTTACAAGTAATTTGTTACAATTACTTGTAAGTTGCCACTTTCCACCTCTGGATAGTAGTAACAGCCTGAACCAACCACTGTTAGCCGTGCTATTAGCCACACTCCTAAGGGCCATTAGACATATTACTTTTCCATATTTTTATTATTTATATTACTGTACTAATATATAGTTACTGATTAATGACTAGGTTAATAAGCTTAATAACTTTGTAATGATTTAATATTGAATGTATCAGTATCAAAAAAATCAAACAATGAATGTTTGAAACAATGTATTTAAAACTTATTCTTAAATACACAAATTTAGAACTGTATCACTGATACCTCCCTTAGTATCTTCTGAGGGTCTCTCATTTGCCACTTTTTGTGAAAGCTGCTGTCAATCAAACATCTTGGTGTATCCTATCACAGTAAAAAGGGCCGAAAAGGGCAGGGGCATGTGCAGTGAACACACCCCTGGTCACTTAATTTCATTCATTGCAGTTTTGGGGGCTTCTTTTGTTAGAGAGCTAGCACGCCCGACAATGACAATTTATTTATCTGAGCCAAACTGATCTGAGCTGAGTTTCCCAAAAGTATCTTATTACAAAGATGAATCTCAAATGGTGGAGCGTGATTCACAATGAACACTCTTTCTATCAGTTGAGATGATCTTAACACCAAGACACTTTTGGGAAACTTGAGCCCAATGCAGAATTTAACTAAAACCCTGCAGAATCAAAACATTTTTAGCACATCGAAAACAGAATCGAATCTTGATCTCAAAATCGAAAATCGTATTGAACCTCAAATTCTACGTAGCATTACATTCCTACTGAATACAAGGAATACCACTTTATTAATGCTTTACAATATTAATTCTGTAACTGCAGACTATTATTTCATTTATTTATCTAAAGACATACTATTGAGTACTATAAATTATTTGGTAACTAATATAAAACTGTAATTTATGTAGTTATGAGAGTAAGGAATTTAAGTTTGGACCCATGTACAGCCCTTGTGGTCTAAGGGGTTAACCTGCATTCCAACATTACCAACAACAGACCATACACTCTTCATTGGTCATAACGGCTGCCCCATTTGGATAAGTATGGTATCACAACTCAATAAAACCTACCACAGTTTGCTTGGATGTTGTGCATTTTCAACTCTAAATTAGTGCAGAACTTTTCCTCACCGCTTTGTAGGTTTTCTTCTGGCCAGCATGTTTGGGTGCTCTGCCTGGATCTGCGCCCATCTCTACATGCATGGCATAGATGATGTCGAAGAAATCCTCCACCACTGCCACCCGCTTCAGCGAGCTGTCCTGCGACTGTCCACCATCAGAACACTGCAGATGGACAAGGAGACAGAGGACAAAGATTAGACACATAAGCCTGAGCTCACAGCTTGAATTATTAAGATGGACACTACTAAGACTTGACTATCACATTCTGAATAAAAACAAGCAGTATTGGGAAACAAAAGTAAGAAAATGCCAGCTGCCTTTTACATTGTGTGAACATGTCTTGAGTTGTGGACAAGTAGAAACTTTTAAGAACATTAATTTTAAAGATGTTCTGAATGTTTTTCCTATAAAGTTACTGTTGTGGAGATATGAGGTCTTACTACAACAGCAACAAAATGTTGTATGAACATTATACCCCAGAGAATGGAGAAGTTGCCTAGCCAGCATCTGCATGCAGAGCCATCCAGACAAGCCCAATGAGCCATGATAGCTATGATGACACACTGCTAAATTCGTCCTGGGCATCAATTTGCTCTCAGTGAGCAGAAGCATCTTTTGGGGGCCAGAATCTCTAAGCAGAAATGAGTTTTAACACCTTAAACTCTAAGAGTCCGTATGTGGGACATAGTCACAACAACTTAGCTTACATATAGTCAATATTATAACAAAATCATATCTCCAAAATGGTAACTTTATGGAGTTTTTCTACCAGGTAGTTCGGTACAGCATAGTATGGTTACAAATCGGAAAACAAAGCTATCCATCTGCTGGTCGAGCACCTGCATCCGTTTCTCATCACATCAGAGAACCATGAAAGGAGGTGGTGGTTTCTTTAGCTTGTGTGGTCACATGATTTCTCACGCAAATCTAGTGTTAACAGTTAACAGTGGCAACAATGGAGGAGTTCCAGGTTCTGATTTACTCTTTACTCCACGTTTGGTGGTACGTGAGGGCCACAGACAGCAATTCTGGCTAGCTAGTACTTTTTTAAATGGTGGTCATTTGAAAAACGCCATAATTGAAGAATAAAAAAGTTCATGCAACAAGTTCAGGCAACAAGTTTCTATTCCAAGTCATTTTGGACCGTTTCTATTGGTCTTTTCATCCTGAAATCTTCACACAACTGGCAATTAACAAAAAAAAAATAATTACATAGTAATTAATTATAGCCTTTTGAAATCACATTGCATATGAGTTGTTACCAAATAATTCATATCAGTTACTGAATTATCCATGGTAGCTACTGAATAATGTCTTAAGATAAACCCCTTATTACTTAGTATTTATCTTAAGATTTATACTTCTGTATCTATTATGATTTATTCAGCAATCACTAGGGAACTAATATGTCATTTATGCTTTTTACAAGAGTGAGGAAATTAAGTGTGGCCCGACATATGGCATTAAAGGGTTAATTAACTGAATAATAAGCCTAGAGTTCAAAAGGTTAACCAGAAAGGTCACTTAAGATAAGATTATATCTGGTTAAAACTGGCCTTAGGCACAAAAAAACGACCCAGAATCTGCAGTCAAGCCCTAAGGTGCTTAATGAATATTACCATCAGTGGCATCTCATGTAGGCCTAAAATCAAGCCAGTCACTAACCCTTTCCATTGATCCAAACCTAATATCTAGCACTCAAACACAAGAGGCCTCTAGAAGAGGGTTTTCTATGCTGAAATGTGCCACTCGGTGAGGCAGAGATAGAGAGAGAGAGATAGAGCGAGTGTGGTTTTTAGATGCTCTCCCTGCAGCATTTTTAAAATAACACCATTCTGTGCGGCGCTCAAACACATGCACCCGCCGCCCCACCTCCCGCCACAGGCCCCCTTTACAACCTTGCTTTCCATGCTTCTGACCCCGTCGCTATGGCAACCGCTCGCACTCTCTCGGGCAGGTGCGCAGGGCAGCGGGTCATGTGACACCTGCTGAAACTCCGATCTCTACAACAAGCGCCCGGCTCTATGGTCCCACACGGGCCTTATTGTCACCTGTTTTTTTTTTCCTCTCCCTCTTCTTCTGCCATTCATTCTTTCTTTGTTCTCCTTCTTTGTTCTCTTCCTCATTCGCTTTGCATTGTTCTATTAAAACCTTTTTGCATTTTTAAGTTTATTTTGCTGCACTATGTTTACATTTTCCTCTCTGTTTTCATCTCTGAGTTAATCTGTGTACTAAAGTAGGCAGTATCTCACACACAAGAAGTGTTGATTGGTTTCAGTTATGCTAATAACACTAATAATGCTAATAAAGGAGAGAATCTGAGATTCTAGCCAGAGGGAAGTATATTTGTTTGTCCAAATATACTGTCTTTCTATTTTTTGTAAGACCTGCTGCAGGTGTGTTGAGGAGCATGGACTCCCATGACTCTGGCTGGTCCCCTGGTGTCAAGAGAATAGATGGACAACAGCATCTTTCTCTGTCTCTCTCCTTCTTTCTCTCTTTCTTCCCCTCCAATCCTGCTGGATGCTTTTCTTTTGTTCTCTCCCTGTCCTCCGCTTGCTCTCTCTTCATCCTCTCTCCTGGATATTTTGCCTCTTTGCGTCTCCCTCCATCCATCTCTTTATCTGTCCCGCTCTCTCTCTCCCTCTCTTTCTTTCGCTCCTCACTCCCGAGTGCCAGGTAATGAACGTTGCTATGGCAACTAAAACCAGCGCACAGAACGGGCTTGCTTTAATCCGGCCCTCTCCAGCCGTCCTCCTGTGCATGTGCTTTTGCTCCTAATAATAATTATCACCCTTATTACATTCGTATCAGTGAAAATACATGTGATTACACTTGTCCCCACCGCGGCGTTCATTACAGCAGGAAACAATACAGTGTCCATAAACCAAGAGCGTATGTGGTCCCATCTTAGTTTAGAGCACTCTCTCTCTACCTCTCCCTTTCTCTCTCTCTGTCTCTCTCTTTTTCTCTCTCTCTCTTTCCCTCTCTGAGTTATAAGAAACTCTTTCAGAAATCTCTCCTCTAGGACATGATGTGATGCAGACTTTTGAGAAGAAAACCATAACTTTAGCTGCAGGGGAGGAGTGTATGTGTGGGTTTCAGCCCTAAGCTCTGATTCCTTCTGTCCTACAAACATCCCGACATCAGCTCTACTGCTCCATTCCGGTTGTTTACACACACATCCTCCCTTGCACGTCTCCCCACCCCAAGCCCCTGTTCCCCAATTTGAGGGCACATCACAGGCTGCGATGAGAGTATGTGTGACTAAACTAGGGCAGGGAGGTGGGAGCACCTCAGGCTGATGGCCGACAGGACCAGTGCCTCACCCTGTCTCAAACCCTGGCCAACAACACACACACTGCTCTAACCAGGCCTTAGTCTCGCAAGCCAGAATTTTGCCAGTCGTCAGAGAGCCTGGTGTATTTTAGCACTTGATATTGTGTAGTGGGTAACACCACCGCCCTCCATGTGGCAGGCCAGGGTTCGGTTTCCCACTAGGACAAATGCACAATGCTATACCAATAAGATTCTTTGGGCAAGACTCCTAATGCTACATTCGCCTACCTCTGTTACATGATTAAATTGTGAGCCACCCCAGATAAGAGAGTCTGATGAATGCTATTATGTAAATGCTCTGATGCTTAACGTGGTGAAGAACCACCTACTTTGACAGGAATGAGCCATTCGAGCGACATGTCGCAAGTGCCAGAGCTGCAGCAAAAACAGGCCCACAGGAAATAATTTGGTATGTGCTGACAAACGTGCAAATCTACTAGATACAAAATGCTTCAAAGAAAACTGTTGAATAACTTTAAAACGTGATGAACTTCGCCCATTTCTCAATCCAGCTACTCTCTATTGTTGTAAAAGACATGTCATTAAAGATTGAAACTGGTGCACGGAAGTGCATAAATACGGATAGCCAATCAGAGTTTAACTGAGAAAATCCCATAGTTTTGGCCAGCTTAGCATTTAAGAAATATCAGATGCTCCATGTACTGTATCTGTGGTCAGCATCTGAGGTAGAGACTAGCTAGGCCTCAATCTAGATTCTCTAGATTCTAAACATTTAATTTAAATTACATTTGGGTTTCTAAGTACAACCGGAGATAAGTGTATGATTTGAATTGGATGAAACATTATTGTCGTGTGTACAGCTTTGTTTTGTGGGAAAAAAAATGATCATTTTCAGAAAAAAGTTGCAGATTTGAAGCTTTGAATACAGAAACTGAATCGAATGTAATTCACTTTCTAACTTAATATGTAGTTAATGTTGTAATTACAAAATTACTTTTGGATAGTGTAGACAAACTAAAGCAATAACTCTTGACCTCTAAGGGTTTATATGGCAGCCCAGATCAAAGCTTAAGATTAATATTTCTGACTGAATATTTAACCTTTTAATGCATACATACTCACTAAATAATTAAAAAAATCACAAAATATATTTTAGTATTTTAAGTTCAAAAAAACATTCTGAACATTTTACATCAACATGGCATTTTGTAGATACATTTGTAATATGTATAATATCTAATGACCCAATGTATGTATGAACAGTATGAAGCTCTTAAGGGTTAATCGATGTACCAATAGTGGAAGCACTGAAAAGTGTTGTAAAATTGTAAAACTGCTGCACATATCTTGATTAAAAAGACCAATAAGTTGCTTTTGAAATGAATTTTTGAAAGTGTGTTTGTCCTCCAGAGCTATACAAATAAGAGCCACATCTCCAACAGCCAAGAGTCATTTGTCAGTCCCTTGATTACATTCTGGTGAAATGGCCTTCTTCAGCATGGTAAATAACTCATAGCTGCACTAGGTGTCCCAGGGCACATCCTGGAGTGGAGAATAATCCCGCTATAAGCACAGGTACTATCACTAGCAATTATCTGTACTCTGTGTTTAGATTCACAGGTTGACTTATTATTCTCTGTGTGGTGTAACCGCATGTGTCTAAACTGTGTGTGTTTATGTTTAATCATTAAACTGCAGTACAGTGGGACATTGTGCGCCTGTGTGCGTGTGCGTCTCAGAGGACAGCAGCTGCTCAGTGGGCCAGTGTGTGTGTGTGGTTTCATCATCATCACATCATTTTAAAGAAGCACCATGAAATGTCAGCAGCAGCAATCAGCATTTCCCTGCTAAAGCTCTATCTTCTTTCTCTCTCTCTCTCTCTCTCTGTCTCTTTCCCTATGTCGCACGCCCTCCTTTTCCACTCATCTCTCTTCGCCGCGCTCTCTCTCTCTTTAAATCCCGCAAGCCACTGCTTACTCCAGATGTGGCATATTATTCATCCCTTCTATCCTCTCTCCTGCTCTCTATACCTCCTATTCTCTTTCTCGCTCTCTTTCGCTCTCCATCTCTCGCTCCGCTTCTCTCTTTCTATCTCTCTCTCTTTCCCCGTCCCGCTCCAAACAGCTCTGTTGCTAGGATACTGGAGGGGCTGATTCGGCGAACGGCCGCCTCCGACCCCCCACCCCCCTCTGGCAGTCTCACAGACACACACACACAGTGCACTGACTTGCTGAACAGTCCTGCACACAGGGGTAGTGGGGGGTGCACAGTGAGGAGGCAGCTGGGTCGGTCAAACACACACACACGCGAAAACACACGGGCCAACGAAAGAAGAGATCCGGCAAATATTTAAAATGAAAAGGGCAAAACATCCCGTGTAGAGAGGAGATGAAAACAGCGAAGCACCACAGCATGGAACAATACTCAAATACAGGCCTAACTGTAATGGCCTCTCCATGCAAAGCGTCCTTATCGTATCCACTGCACCATATAAGACCATACAGCAATGCAGGCATGATGCTGGAATACATTCTTAAGTCACAGTCGCACTAGATATTTGCTAGTTTGCATCGCCTTGCAAAATGGGCGTGACCGAGCCTGGTCTGGGAGATTGGCAATGAAAAAGATCTTCCATTTTGCAGGCTAGCTAATGCGCCTACCATAAACAGTAAAAACTCAAACATGAAAATAAGTATATCAGATAATTATATACAGCGCAACAGCTGCACACTTATCTTTGGCAAAAATACACAGAAAACTTGCATGACTGACAGCAGTGTAGCTGCAGTCAGCCAAGTAGCTAACTTAGCAGTAAGCAAGCTGGCTAACACGCCTACCATAAACAGTAAAAACACAAAATACAAAGTAGACATAAATGTATTGGATACTTATTTACTCACCAGAGCATAGTTTTGTATTCTGATCTGTAGCAAAATAAGGGTCGATAACTGGCATGGTTGGTGTGGGGTGACTAGTGGTTAGCCAAGGAGCTAACATTATGTTACACAAAAGTAAAGATTGTAACAGTCCCTCATCATGTGTTTATGTATAGCCAGCAGGGAAGACAAGTTAAAAGTCATAAAAGTGTTGTGCTGTGCTATTCAGTGCTGCTATAAGAAGCCCTGTCCTTTTGGAGGTCAACACAGCCAAAGCAGTAGTGTCAGAGATGTTAATGAAGAGACGGTCGCTGGTTAAAAAATATGAATGAGAAAGCTTGTAACGCTAAACATGGCGTCCGTTTACAGGGAAAGTCCTGCCCTTCAATAAAAAAAGCCAATCAGCTTGAGGAGAAGGAGCAATGCTAACAGGGAAAGCCCCCTGGTAGTCTACAATACAAAATTGTTCATCAAATTCCATTTCCCTCATGAAATTTTGATGACAAACATTACAATTCATACAAAATACAAGGGTTAGGAACATGTATTTAATGGTAACGACTACCAAAAGTCATAATTTGGTTGGATACAATACAGTTGTGTCTAAATATATTTTTTTGATATAACAAAAATAACTAGTGGATGAAAATCTACCTTATGTCAATACTGACAATATGTTAAGAGGCCTTTATCATGAAAGAACAAATTTTCCATGCTTATTAAAACAAAAAAGTTTGATGTAGTATGTAAACATTGTTTCTAAGCATACTATTCTATCCATTTTAAAATCACTGTCATAAAGTCATAAATCATAAAGTGATGTTCTGAAAACCGACTCATTTACACATTCGTTCTACAGCGGTTTAGTCCTGCCCCATCATGCTAAAGTGATAAGGGGTGTTTTAGTCCGGACTGCTTTTTGAATGAGCCACAATACAAGGCAGCCAATTAGAACAGAGCTCATTTACATATATCGGTCTTAAAGGCACAGTAACAGAAACAGCTGTATTTGAATCATAAATTCATGCAAATTCAACCAACCCTAGCAATATGTGCATGGGCTTGAAAATTTATCCCATTACCGCTTTATTTCCAAATTAAACCTGTAACTTTCATAATTATTGTAAGCATACAGCTTTTATGCAACATGCCACATGCTGTGTGAGTTTGTGCGTTTTTGCGGTAATCAATAATCATGTTTTTAGCACAAAGAAGATATTGAGCTAATTTTGTTTAGATATCAACCAGGCCCAGTTCTGTATCACATAGAATTAAAAAGCAAGTATGAATTATGTGTGTTTTTGGTACATAATGTACCATGGATGTTCAAACAAAACAGTTTGAGAGAACTTTATTTCACCTCTTCTCCTCCTCCGTATTGAATATTTGACTGTGTGCTGCAAAAACACAATGTCTGACACTCAGTTTACTTACTTTTGGCAAGAATAGTGTTGACATAATGTATTTTATTCACATGAAACAATGTACACATCTGAAAGTAAATCAAAGCAACACTTTTACGTGTAAACAAGTCTTGTACATGCGGCCACAGGACTGTATCTATTACTATGCATAGAATTTGTAACTCATTGGCTTCCTGAAGGAGATTTGTAGCACTTACCCACCATCTAAAGCACCAAGAAGAGTTTTCATCTGCTCTGATAAGAACACACTAATGTAATTTTACTATCAGATCAGATAAACAAGTAAGTAAACTGTCCAAGCCACTTTGGTCCACTCGTCACAAGATGTTCGCACAATGGAAAAGAGAGCTCGTATTTTCAAAATGATATAAAAAATAAATGCTAAAAATGATCATTATTTGCCATATGAATGCACATATGAACAAATGTATCATATGACCTCTATGATACCACAGCACTTCCCTTTATGGTCTTTCATAATCTTCAGACAGTGATGTCCCAAACATGAATCATTACATGCTCCCACGTCAATAAATCAATGTGTTTCTTTGTGCGAGTTATAATACATAAGAGGGAAATGGTGGGGCTGGTTTGAACCATCTGGGGATGAATGAGGGAGCGAGCTGTCAGGCATGTAATGTATGTTTGAGGAGGTGCTGGTGAGGGGCAGTCAACTTCAGTGTGTGTGTGTGTGTGTGTGGGACTGTGTCAACAGCGCAGGTTTCAGCACCGCATTCAGATTAGTCCACTGCAAATATGACAACAGGTCATCTCCTCCAGCCAGACCATCAGCTGGGAGAACAGACCCAAATGGAAAAGTGGAAAAGCCCTCTTTTCAGAGAATGATGGAGCGCAATCTTCTTTTTTCTTTCGTTACTTCCTCTGTGCTTTCCCTTCCCCTCCTCCCTTTCTCTGTTAGTTCATAAAGCCCCTTCATTAAATCCACATTACGCCTCTCTCTCTCTATCTCACTGTCTCTCTCTCTTTGTCTTCCCATCTCTCTCTATCTATATTTTTCTTTCTCAATTTCTCTGTCCCTTTCTATCATTTTAACTCAAATTCTCTCTATCTTTTCTTCTTTCTCCATCTCTCTCCTTCCTTCTCTCTCCCTCTCTTTCTATCTCATTGTTTCTCCCTTCCTCTTTTTCTTCTATCTCATTGTCTCTCTCTCTCTCCTTCTCTTCCTATCTCAGTCTCTCTCTTTCTATCCCATTGTCTCTCTATCTCTCTCCTTCTCTTTGTATCTCATGTTTACTCTCTATCCTTCTCTATCTATCTCACTGTCTCTCTTTCTCTCATCCTATCTCAGTCTCTCTGTTTGTCTCTCTTTCTATCTCACTGTCTCCCCCTCTCTCTGTCTCACGATTACTCTCTATCCTTCTCGTTCTATCTCACTGTCTCTCTCCCTCTCATCTCAGTCTCTCTCTCTCTATTTCTATTTCATTGTCTCTCTCTCCCTCTTTTTATCTCACTGCCTCTCTCTCTTCCTATCTCAGTTTCTCTCTCTCTATTTCTATCTTACTGTCTCTCGCCTCCCTTCCTGTCTTATTGTCTCTCTCCCACTATCTTACTCTCTCTCTCTCTTTCCGTTTGTCTCTCTTTCTAACTTTCTCTTTTACTCCCTCTTTCTCTCATTCTCTTTTACTCCCATTGCTCTCTCTCCCACCTCTCTCCCTCTCTTTCTCTTTGTCTTGTCCTCTTCGTTCTCCCCTCTTCCATCTCTCTAAAACTCTTTATTATTTTCATTCTTTCTGTCTGTCTCTCTTACTGTGTGAAAATGTTTTGACACTTTTTATATCCTAAATTCTTTGCTCTCAGGCTGCTCTCCTCTGCTTGTAACGGACTGCCTGCCCCACCTCGCTCTTCATTTCACTCTAATATATACA
>NW_023494793.1:7170485-7205485 GCF_904425465.1 Colossoma macropomum | reverse complement strand
TCCAGACTGCTATTGTGGTTAACCATCTGTTAAAAATGCTTGACAGAGTTTTATCCACCAGCGTATGAACAGCGTTGGAGAGCAAAAAATGCTCAGTGAAAACTGTGTAAAATATCATTATCAGTATAGAAGTAAAAAATTGGCCTAGAGCACCAAACAGGTCAAGGCTGCCGCTGGCTATCAGCGATCACACAGATATTCAGTGTTGGACAGGCACGTTCTGCGCCCACTTTAGCCTCCAGTAACTGAGTCTGAGCACGGCCTACCTGTTACTTCTTGCCAAGGGGAAAATCTCATTTTGGTATTCGTGAAAGATCAATATATCTGATTATCACAAGAAATTTCATTGTAAATTTAAAGGAAGTGTGTATCGATGAACCCAGAAGGATAAGCGGTTTAGATGATGTGTATGTGTGTGTGTGTGTGTGTGTGTGTATCGATGAGTCACGCTTATGGACGCATCTAACAGGGTCCTTCCATTGATGATTCAAAGGCATTTCTAGGTATTCGTTCTATTGTTCTGGCAGCATCGGTAACACAACTATAAGTGCTGTAATGATTCAATGGTACAAATTAAACTAATTACAATTTTATTAAATAAAGCAAACTTGTTGATACAAATATGTGAGATATGTAAACAAATACATGTGACATTCTCCTCAGACTTGAGCCCCACAGTGCATTGGTGGCTCAGGCAGCATTCAGAAGCTAACTATGGACACAGAAAAAACACAGCACGAGATCTACAAATCAGTCAGGAATGACCTATTATGGTTTTAATTAACTTTATCAGACTTCGACAGTCCAGTGTTCTATATGTGAATACTCATAAACGCATAAAAGGTCGGGAGTGTAGTCAGCAACTTAGCTAAAAGCAGTGCTGTATAACTGATTTAGTTTTTGCTTGAGAAATATAAGAGGGTATTTTTTAATTCATTACATTATAGCAATACCTTTAATTCACTATAATAATGCAAATATAATTATTTTATTATAATATTAAAGTAAAATAATTGAATCACTGAATTGAATTGCTGCTTAGTGTATCAAATCATTCTCAATTCACCAAAAAATTGCTTTGAATCAAATCTAAAACCAATGAATCATGAATAGTTCAACATTGGCCTCAAAACTCATTGTTATATGTTTAATAGGTGTATTGTTTGATGTGTTTCTTAACAGCTGGCCATATCAGCCTGCCAACTTTAAAAAGTTACTACAGAAACATGCAGAAATAAATATAAGTTTGTTTCTTTTAACAGACATATATATATGATAATGAAGCGCAAAAGGGAAAAAAATAATGAGTATACTTTAATAAGGCACCTATGGTCTATGTGCTATTGCCACAGGCCAGTGCTGTGAGGCATCACACTCTTACCACAACACACACACACGGATGAGGATATTTCTGTTTCCGTTGGCATGGAAACTGAAAGCCATCATTTTCCTCACTTAAAATCTTTCAGCACCCCCCCCACCCCCCATTAAAAAAAAGATTCTATTTTAATGTATCAACTGGCCTGCTTACGGTTTTTGTCAGTTGTTCAGGAGAAGTGAGTGAGTGGGATGAAAGGTAGACAGGGGGAATGTGAATGAGCGAACTGTTGAGTCAGTGTTAAGCATGAGAGTGGTGCAAACCAGATTGCTCGTCTGTTACTGTCTCATACAGAAAAATGCAGGGGATGACCGGACAATCGGCTACGGTACAGATAGTCATTGTTTGAATGTGTAATCATAAAAGCTGTGTCACAATAGAAAATGTGATTCGTGTGGATAGCAGTAGTGCTTGCGTATGATTGTCTGCTTTGTGTGGTGTGCAGTGTACATATCCCTTACAACGAAGAACCATAGTAACACAATAGGAAACTAACTAAACTAGCACTAATATAATAATATATAAAACTTGAAGAGTTACATTCCAAAATGCTGCATATCCATTTGTAACGATTTTAAATACAGTGGTTCAATTCACACCTGGCAACAATGTGCGTCCTGGATGATATGATCATAAGTGGACAGCCCAGTGAACGGGGTGCAAAGTGTCTCAGAGATGCAATGTGATCCGATATCTCGAACCACTGGTACGAATGGAAATGGTTAGGCTCACTTATGTCCACATTTGTAGTGTTTACTGGAAATACACTACAAAGTGTCCACATTTCCTGTTAATAATATTGTTTGTTTTTGTGTTTTAATTTTGACATTTAAAGCATTTTTATCTTGAGTATGTTAACTTGCTGTACTGTTTACCTAGTTTTATGTATGAAATATTCTACTTTTATACGGTTCTAGTATTGTAGCCTAAATCCACCTGGACTAGCATTACGGAAAAATGTAACATTTATTTCTGTAGGGTTACAAAAGAAGTACAAAATGGACATTTTAGCACAGCAGTCTAGTGTCGCCTCAATGTTCTGCTCCTCTGGAGTGCAAATATGTCAACAAATGTTGGTTTCAAAAATCAGTCATATCTAAACATCTGTCTGATGCTGTTCATTTGTTCAGGCAAATATCTGCCAATACCAACATCACTGTGCATCCCTAAAAATAACATAATGGTGCAGTAATAATAACAAAGACAGTGGTTCCCAAACCGGTCCTCACCATCTGGAGGGTCATGAGGACTGGTTTGAGAACCACTGGTCTAAGAGTAATAAATAGTTCTCATGCAGTGCCCCATAGTATATGTCCCAATTTAAGAATCCTGTAGGAATCCTATAGAAATTCCCCTAGTTCTTTTCCATAAGGAAAGGGAAAGGGGTCCAAAAGGAAAGGGTATTGTGGAATTATAAATGTGATCTGTGATTCTGGGCTCAGGACTGTGTATTTGTGTGTGTGTCTGTGTGCATGTGCATGCACACGCCTGTGCACGCTCTTCCTCTCAGTGTTCTAATCAGGGCATAATGAGAGATAAACGAGGTTGCACCCCCACACTGGAGACTGAGAGAGCTGTCCTGATAGTCTGGAGAGAGAGAGAGAGAAAGAAAAAAAGAGAGAGACAATAAAATACTTCTGAAATGAGGGGGCTGCAGGGGCGAGCATGAGGAGTGGTAAATGCTAAACAGAAATGCATTCAGAGCTGAAAAAGAATGTGATGTCCCACAAGTGGATCCAGCAGCACTTGTAACAGTCTATATGAGGCTAGTGACACAACAAGAAATGCATATTTGATGATTTTATGAATGATCTGCACCTCATCTTCTCTATTTCTCTGCTCTACTGCCTGAGCCAAACTAGCCAAAGACTGCTGAGCTACTCTCTCCAGCTACTCCTCTTGCTCTGCTTCCTCCTTCTCTACCTTCTCCTTATCTCTCTATCTCTCTGTCTACCTAGCAAGATGCTAATCCACATGCACGCCAACGATTCTCTAAGTTTGGCTTCAAGACGGCTGCGACTGTTTTACAACAAAACATAACTTTGTCCATCATTATAGATAAAAGTACTAGAGAGCAGTTCACAATTTAACGCAAATAAACATAAAATGTAACATGGACTTTTTATGTAGTTAAACAGATTCAAGTAGAATGTGCTTTGTGTCATCTGCTTATATTCCCATAGCATCACCATATGTGAATTTTCACAGCAAGTGCAGAGATTCATAATGAAGACTCAGAGTTGTGGTATATGAACTGTTATATTTGCTAGATATATGTCGGAATAGAACACCATTTACATGGTGTAATATAATACCATTTGGAAGCACTGAAACACTTCACAGTGAAAAACAGCCAAGCTAAAGCACAACCTACACATGGCGAGGTTAGTTTCTACGCTGTGTTACAATTAATCCTCCTAGGAGAAACAATGAGAGAAGTCTATGTGTCACCACCTGCTTTACTTTATGGTCAAAAAATATATTTGCCATGTTTAACACAGTCTCTTAAACCTTTAACAGCGGCACAAAAATGTGGCCATTTCTGCTGTTTTATCTTTTGTATCTTTAGTTTATCTATCTTTTCTATTAATAATGAGATTTAGAATATTGAATATTTAGAATATTTAGAATATGGTTGATGTGTTTATTTAATATGTAAAGAATGTGATCTAACAAAGCCAAAAAATTCTGATATTTTTATTCAGTGTTTGTCAAAAACTACCATTTTGAATGAGAAAACTCTAATAGCAATATAAGTTACACATCAGTCACATTTTATCATTACTCTCATTAAACAAATCAACAATGAGCTCTTACTGGTATGAATGAGCTTGCATGTTCATTTAGAAACAACAACGCTTATAACAAGAAAGGAAGCCTTGTGCATCTTTTATATAGTGATAGGAAAGATAGTAGCACACAGAAAGCTCCGGCTGTACAGGCGGAAATGGATAAAATGATTTTACTGTTGCCAAAGGGGACATGTATGCAGCGTAAAACCTCAGATTTAAATGATCAGCCTTCTTTTGTACTGGGCCTCATACCACGCTCATACGGTTAACACAATGCTGATCAATGGCCATAAGCTTTAGTTGAATTAGCCTGATAGCTCCAGTGCAAAGCTAAAGAAGCAAATGTTGGACACCTAACATGTCCTGGCTGAACTACATTTGGGGTAACAGAAAAATTGTGGAAATTAGATTTTTTGTGAACACTGAGAACAGGCTGTCTTTCTTTTCTTTTCTTCTCTCTCTCTCACTTCCTCTCCAACCCTCTGCGCCCCTTTAACTTAAAACCACGCAGATGCCCTCTCGCCACCCCTGCCCCCTTCCTCCCCCGCCCTACTCATCCTCCTTTGGTCCCCCTGTGCTCTGCCACCGTACCCACCCCCTCTCTCTCATAGTGAAACTTGGCACACCCAGGGAGCAGCTGCATCAGAGGGGGCCTCCTCTACCCTCCCCACTGTGCGTGCCACGCAGCACTGGAGCTTTAGCCTAAACCACAGCACCCCCGCAAGCCCTCTCACCCGGAGCAGGGGGAGGGGGGAGAAGTTAAAGGAAGTGGAAGTCTTAAAGGGGTGATGGGGTATTGGTGGTGGCAGTTGGGAGGAGGGAGCGTGGCCAGGAGTTGCTGAATAAGACAGTTTTGTGTTTTTGTGTTGTGTGGAGATGTGAAGATAAAGAGAAGCTCTTTTAAATGGCTGTTTTTTCTTGCCACTTGTTGCCAAAAAAAAAAAACCTCAGCAACTTTTTTGGTAACTTTCTAGGAGAAGGTATATTCTTAACTTTCAATATATGTTAATGTAACAAGATTTTATTCTAAGTAATTCTATTTCTCTTGGTCCAAAATTTTAATCAGTTCTAGTTGTAAACATGCCTACCCGCCTTCTACAGTGGTGCCACAATAGTCTAGAGAGATTTTCTGGTTTAAGCACAAGTAAAGTACCCTTCAGATGATGTATCTTGAGGGTGGAAGGAACTAAGGAACTTTTAAAAATTACAGACACTTTGTGGCAGATACACAATGACAGGCTGTTTGTTTTTTTTTGTTTTTTTTACTGACAGGAAGCTGAATATTACGTCTGTGTTTATTACGCTTTACATGATTGGATTTCTTCATCACCATGGGGAGGATTCCCAATGTTTGTATGAAGTATTTGTGTAATGCATGCTGATAGAACTTTAACGGATGAAAAACACAAAAAGGATATAAAACTGTGAATACTGTCAAACTGATGAGTCTGAGGGATACAATGCTGTGCTACAGAATATTACAGAACATGACATAACCTATTAAATGATAGTTTTAAGTCTCTAAGGATCAATTTCCCATACAGAAATTGATCCTAGTCTGGACTAAACTACAATGCTAATAGTGATTTATCTTTGAAATCTTTATCTTTGATCTTTGATCTTTGAAAACCAGTATGATAAGTTCTTTCTAAGTTCTCTCAATGATACTTGGCAGCAATATTGTATTTATATGTGGCCTGGCTAAAACAGCTTAACCACTTATATGGCCAGGGCCTGCCAGCAGACCCAAAGTTTTATCACACACTTCTATAACCTAAGAATAGCTTAACCAGTTTATACTAAAGTCCCTGTAGTTACTGAATAATAAGCCTTAGTGTGTAATAAGCCTGGGATTTTAAGGGGTTAATGAATTAAACTGAATCGAGAAGAGAGAATGAGAGATCTAAAATGTTATCTGACACTCCGCCTAACCCTAGTGAGTGTATGGGTCGTTCTCTGACTGGCTGACAGCAGAAACAGGAAACACATGCGCATACACACGCACTCTCACTCACATCTGCACTGATAGCGAAACGCAAGTAAAAACTCATTTCTCAAATACAAATGCAGAATGAATTAAAATCTATCAAAAGTAAATACAGGGTCCTACATTATGCAGAGAAACACTTTTCAAAGCACAGAATTTGCATGGCGAGCACTGAGCCGACACTTCATAACAAAAACCTTCCTTGTCTCTTAGTACTGTAACTTCATCTAGTTCCCTGTAGCTTTCCAATTATTCGGTTCTGTTTGCTATTCTCTCTTTGTTTGTAGTTTAATGTGCTCACACAGAGCTGGTCGGAGGGGGGATCTCCTACAGCTCCAGTTATTAATGAGATAATAAAAATGATGTGAACAAAGTCTCTCTCGGCGTGGACAGCTTTACTTCCTCTAGAAGTGTCTACATTCAGCCACTGTCTGTCACGCTAACTGGTGGGAAAGATGTAGGCCCCTGCATGAGGCCGTAATAGAGGAAGTTACCTCTGGGTCGCTGCCAGTGCAAGTCTGTGGGCTTTTTTGAGGAACATTTCATTTGGACTAACCCTTCACTGCTGTGTTATAAGATAAAAGAGGAAGTAGTGAATCACGAGCTTTTGGATTCATGCTTTAGTTGGGACAGTGCTGGAGGAGGGTTTAGTTTGAAGTCACATACATTATAAATATTCACGCAGCATCATACACTTTAAAAAAAAAAATGCCAGAAAGTGTTCTTTGGAGCAATACCATAGAAGAACCACCTTTGCTTTCATAAAGAACCTTCCAATTGATGGTTCTTTAAAGAATGTCATATTTCCATGGTATATTATATACTTATAAAAATAAAGGTGCCAAAAAGGATTCTTTGGAGTAATGCCATAGATGAGCCACTTCTGCTTTCTTTTCAACTGATGGCTCTTAAAGTAACACGCCAGGGGTTTTCCTCCCTATTCTGCTTCATCTGTAGGGTATGGTTGATTACCACGAACAATAATTTTGATATATTTGTATGTACTTTGTAAAACAATAGAAAACCCGTTGACCCAATAAATACTTAGGATAGGATTTTAGTGTCATTTCCTTTTTAAGGAAATCACACCATATCATAAAATACTCAAATTTCCTCTCTGGAAATTTGAGTTTGAGGTAGTAGGTAGATATTGTTAAAGCTTCAAAATATATCTTTCGCCCCCCCAGTCCACACAATCCATATCTGGAAATTAAGCCAGTCTAGACAAAAACAGCTTTTCTAATTCTAAGAGTGAAAAGGGTGGAAATGGTCATATAAAAATGAATTATGGGTGATTTTGGCACATAAACCTGAAACCTGTACAAATATGGACCACAGTGAAAAAATGAAATACAACAGTAATGTAGGATATGGGGTTAAAGGTTCTTTAGAAATCCAAAGGTGGTTCTTTTATTGATGGGGCATTTACCCTATTAGTGCCCTTTGTATTAGTATTAGTTTTGTTCTATTTACTAGTTTTCTTGCCTGCTACTCATTTGACAAACTCACTCGTCTGTGTGATTGACAACGGCTTTTCATGGCTGAGATGTAGCTTATGCATCATCCACTGACAGGACGGTGTATTAGAGCGCGTCATGCAGCGGCTCCGCACAGGGATGGAATGATTGATGAAGTGTTAAACAAATTGGGGCATTAAAGAGGTCTCAGTGGTGCTACAATAATGCTGCTGAATGGCAGTAGTGTACACACAGCAATCGGATCAGCAGATTCTGAGCAGTGAGCAGACAGACCACTGTGTGTGTACTGTATGGATTTATGTGGTATGATGGGTGTTAAAGCCTACAGGTGGGAGGCAGACTCACCAGTTGCCGAGAGCAGGCCAGAAAAGTGCACAAACAGTGGATAGCGCTCATTTGCAAAATATAGAGTGATGCACAAAACATATGGTACTTCTAACAATCCTTTACCCTTCTTATCCAGCATTTTCCCTTCTGATTCCCTACTGGAGGTGGTTAGGATCAGTGGTTTGTGGTTTGGGAATGATCTGTGGTTTAGCGGAACCGCTGTCACAATCGCTCAGTGTGGCCAAAAGCTTCATCCGCCAGGCAGCTCAAGTCCCCCCATCTGTGCGCAGGGTTAACAGTTGTAGGAGATGTTACTATGTTAAGAGTTACGCCTCATTTCTCTTTAATAGTCGCTTATAAATGAAAATCACGTCTGGAGCCGCCTCTCTCAGGAGCTGTCAGACGGTTGCATAGCAATTATCTGCTAACAAGGATTTATCTACGCTAATGTAGTTTTGCGTATTTTCCAAAAGAGAAAGAGGAATGGCGACAGATTCAAGCACAAAAGGGCATTTAGGCTTTTTTTCAAACACGCTTTGAACAGTTTATAACAAAACTGTCTCGCTATTTAGCATTTAACCCTCTCAGTGAAACCATTTTAGCGTTTTCCCTCTCACTGAATAGTCATTCAACACTAGTTCTCTCTTTATTGTTCCTAATCTGTGTGTTTATTTCTCTGGCAGGGCGTGTCGGGGGAGTTTGTCCCACCTGCTCTGCAGGATGAGGTCTGTTAGCAGGTCCCCCTCAGGGCACTAGGCTGCACAAAATGGTGGCTGTTCCTCTCACTCTGGACTGCAGAAGCAGTTTGGCATTGTGCATTATAGTAGAGGAGTGGAGCAGTGGATCACTCTCAGTGTCAGAGGAGATAGATGGCTAATTGTCTTTATTCAGATTTGCAATATGTAATAATGTAGCATATTAGGGTTAGTTGTCCAAACTACACTGATCAGCCATAACATTAAGAATCCTTGTTTCTACACTCATTGTCCATTTTAACAGCTCCACTTACCATAGAGGTGCATTTTGTAGTTCTACAATTACAGATTGTAGTCCATCTGTTGCTCTGCATGCTTTGTTAGCCCCCTTTTACCCTGTTCTTCAATGGCCAGGACTCCCACAGGCCCACCACAGAGCAGGTATTATTCGGGTGGTGGATCATTCTCAGCACTGCAGCGACGCTGTTGTGGTGGTGGTGTTTTAGTGTGTGTTGCGCCGGTACGAGTGGATCAGACACAGCGGTGCTGCTGGAGTCTTTAAACACCTAAGTGACTGCTGGAATGAGAATAGTCCAGCAACCAAAAATATTCGGCCAACAGCATCCTGTGGGCAGCACTGATGAAGGACTAAAGGATGACCAACACAAACTGTGCAGCAACAGATGAGCTATTGTCTCTGACTTTACATCTACAAGTTGGTAGTTGTGTCTAATACAGTGGACAGGGAGTGGACAGAATGTTTAAAAACTCCAGCAGCACTGCTGTGTCTGATCCACTTGTACAAGCACAACACACACTAACACACCACCACATCAGTGTTACTGCAATGCTGAGAATGATCCACCACCCAAATAATAACTGCTCTGTGGTGGTCCTGTGGGGGTCCTGACCATTGAAGAAGAGGGTAAAGGGGAGGGAGTAACAAAGTCACTCAAACATGTGGATCTTAAAAAGATTTTTGGTCATGTTTGAGTCACATTTTACTACTGGTGCTGATATTGATTCAGTATATCGGATCAGTGCATCACAACCATTGTTGTTATTGTTATTAGGATTATTGACATTATTAGAGGTAATATGATTGTTGCTATTAATGTTGATATTGTTTGGCATATTATTATTATTATTATTATTATACAAATTATTACATGAGAGAAACCACTCCACTCCATGTTTTTGGGTCATGAGTGACAAAGAGCAAGAAGCTATTTAAACTTATTGAAATTCACAACAACCATTCAGTTCATTCCCCATCACTAAACGGGATCGCTAGTATTTCTCTGTTTTACTAAGGCTAACTTCTCTCTCAGTCCTGGGATGGGTGAGAGTAGCCCCGCCCCGCCCCGCGCGCCCTCTTCAGCAGAGCAGGTAGGTTACCAGGGCAACGAGGCCCCGCCGTCCGCTCCGCCCTCCGCGCGCAGGACAATGCAAGCGGCGACTCGCGCTTCACAAACCCGAGCGCACGGTCCCGGTCTCAACACGGACACTCAGACTGGGCGTAAAAACGCACACTTCATGACCGACAGACCGCTGAGCGCGTGAAGGAGGTCAGAGAGGTCAGTGTATTAGTGGAGCAGCTTGTTGAATGACGGATGTGGGTGCGCTGTGTGACGTGCCCACCGGAGAAGGGGAGTGCACGCGACACTCAAACGCTGTAGCCCTGTATATACAAATAACACTTTCAAAGGTATATTTCTGTTTTTTTTTTATTAATGTTGACGTTTACTTATTATATTCACCTCCAGTGCGTGCACTCCTGCCCGTATAACCCCCTCCCCAAAACAACTGGCAACGGGAACCCTCACACGCGCGCGCCCCCGACCACACAAATGGGGGAATATATGCGATATTGGCTATGTATGAGAAAAAATGTTCAATGCCATTCAACATTATTTGCAACTGCGCGTGCCGTCCTGTTGGCAGGACGACGCGCGTGCCCCCTCGGGCGCGAGAGCGTTACTATACGCGGCCCGGGACTGGCACGAGGCTCCGCGCGTTGCTATGGCAGCTCGGTCTCGGAGCGCGAGGCGAGGGACGTGGCGCCCCGTTCCTCAGACCTGACTGACAGACTGACAGACTGACTGACTGACTTACAGACTGAGAGTTTTCAGTACAAGCACACAGACACGCACAGAGGAAAAAGAGCGCACTTTTACCGTGGACTTGACAGGCACGTAGAGCACGGGCTTCCCCGGCGCCGTCCCTTTCTTGTTGTGCTCGCCCAACACGCTGCTGCTGCTGCCGCTGCTGCTGCCGACCTGGAAGCCCTTGGACTTCACCCAGAACTTGAATTTGGCGTTGATGTGGCTGTTGTCCACGTACACGCCGCCGTCCGCCTCGTCGCTCTGCAGTAGCGTCTGCATGATCTTGTTATATTTCCTGCGCGTGACCGTCTTCGTCTTGCCCGAGTCTCCGTACGTGCGGAGACACCACTCCTGAAATTCGCTGAACATCTCCGCCTCCAGCACGACGGGACTTCGGCTCCGTTTGCTCGGGTCCGCGCACGCTTTCTTCGCTGCCATGAGCTGCTGCTGTTGTTGCTGCTTTTTTTCTTCTTCTTCTTCTTTCCTTGTTCTTGTTCTGTCCCTCTGCGCGAGCCGCGTCCCTGTCCTCAGAAACAATAATAACAATAAAAACAATCGCAAACACAGCCCAACTCTGAACCCTCAGCCTGCCGCTGAGATGACAGCACACTCTCCCCCCTCCTCTCCCCGTCCCGCTAACAGGACGATTTCCCCGAGACCGCTCGCTCTCAGAGACCACCCTCCTCTCCGAGCAGGCTGTGTGTGTGAGAGTGAGTGAGAGAGAGAGTGCGCCTATGTGTGTGTGTGTGTGTGTGTTTGAAGGGAAGCCGCACACCTGTTAGCAGAGCCGCCTCGCCTCGCTCAGCTACTGTCCCAGACCACCCCAGCTAATGTCCCTCTCTCTCTCTCACACACACACACATAGCCTACACATGCACACTCTACACACTTGCTCCTCCGTGGATTGAGTGAGAGAAGGCCGTCCCTTCGCAAAGATTCGCTCCCACCTGGATAAAAACACTCTCCTCAGTGAGGAGGGAAAAACCCCGGGTCTTCACAGCCAAACAACAAAGAAAAAAAACAGAACATAACAGGAGTGAAGGGCGGAGGGGGCGATCATTTATTCACCCTAACGGGCTTCACCGAGCCACTTTACCGCACAGACCACCTTAAATAAACTTCCAGAAGGGTAAATGTAACGTGTAAAGAAGTGCTAGGCTAATTCTAGCTGTGGTGCTGCGGTGTTTAGCTGTTAGCCGCCGTTAGCCCACTCAGTCTGTCCACCTGTTTGAATGAAGCGCTGCGGTCGAAACAAGACTGTAAATCTTTCCTGACTAGACTACAAATGATCAAATCTTTATCCACAGGGCTAGAGAAGAGTGACAGTACAGTTAAGACAACTTGGTGAGGGAGGACGTGTTTTTATATGTGTATATTTTGAGGAAGTGGAGGGTCTGCTGCTCAGTGACGAGGAGAGCCGTGTCGCAATCTGAGTGGAGAACAGCAACCAGCTGCTGAAACTGAAGGACCGAGCTCTGGGCTGCTTTGGCTAAAACCAACTTTTGTGGTGGTAATAAAGAGGAACGTTTATGGAGACTGAGGTGGGAAGGGCTAACAAGCCCAAATCACTTACAGTTATGGAGCAGAAGATGCTATCAAGGGTTTACATTTAATAAGCTAAAAGGCAGCGTTCCACAATGGCAGCTTAATATTGACGTTAACGTTTAATACTGACGCTATTAAATTATGTAATTGCCTTTACTGTTATTAGGTACGGTCGATATGACGTCACGATACTTGAAGACATTTTCACGATACACAATATTTCACAATATTTCACTATATTTAGTATTTCAAAGTTTTAATATGTATGAAGGGACAAAATCCTATCAAAATCCAGGTGTATAAGCTAATGATATTCTTTATTCACAGTTTTCACATTCTGCACTAGTTAAATAGGACTTTTTGTGCTTTCTTTGAGATGAAACATGCAGTT
This sequence comes from Colossoma macropomum, assembly GCF_904425465.1. Lineage (NCBI taxonomy): Eukaryota > Metazoa > Chordata > Actinopteri > Characiformes > Serrasalmidae > Colossoma > Colossoma macropomum. The sequence continues at coordinate 7,192,787 of NW_023494793.1, read as the reverse complement.
ACCAGGATACGCTCAGAAAAGTTTGGAGTATTTTGACTTAATGTATGATGATAATCATAATGGTACTTAATTCTAAATCAAAAAGCGCTTTCTAGAAATTAGAGCATTTTTGCATCACAGAGGTGTAAAAGAAGTGGGGAGTGGTAGCTGTCAGTGTGAACAAAAGAAATGAAAAAAAGAATTTGGGGACAAGTTTTTTATCTGATGGGAACAATATGACTTCAGAATCTACAATATAAGCCAACATGTTTTAGTCATTTTATTTGCTACGTTGTAATTTCATTTGTGACATTGTCCCAGTTTTTCTATTGGGTTTGGTGAATCATTTAGCTATTTGCTGCAATGAAAAAGACAAGTCATGTCATTTGGGTGCCTTTTGTTCTCATGATTTTGTTGATTCGGTATTCCTCACCTGTCAGTGAATGGAGTAATCAATGTCGGAGACACATTTTCAGTACTCATCGTGCTGTTGAACACACAGAAAACAATGATTTACTGTTGCCAGGCCCTTTATCTTGCCATTCTTTGCATTGCTGCAAGTGGTCTGATGCAGTATGTGTTAGGTAAGTCTAAGGGGATATTTGTGCATCTGTGTGGTCTCTGTATGACCTCCATTAAAGGCATCTGCAATTTACTTTTACACAGTAATGTGTATGTGTCTGTGATGGTATATTATCGTGCTCTTTGTGTGTTTTACTTAGACAGTAGGTTACGGTGCTGTGTGTGTGTGCGTGTGTAGTGGTATGTGAGCATGCTCTGGGTGTGTGTGTGTGCTGTGCAGTGAGACTGCTCCGGGGCTGTGTCGAGGACCATGCTGGGACTGCTGGTGATGTCGGCTGCTGTTGCTATGACAGCAGCTCTGCTCAGGCTCTAGCAGAGGGAGAGGCAGTGCAGGACAGTCCGGATGTGCCCCAGCCCAACTCCACTGCTACACCGCTATTTCCTCAATCCTCCATAGTGCTGGTATAGTTAATTGCATTATATGTGGCATATGTATATTCTGTATTGTTTCTGTCATGTCAAAACCTTGAAACCCCATTTTTGTTCATTTGCCAGTTTTTAAAATGTCAGCCACCCTTTACATTGATTGAGCATTTCATGATGAAGTACACAGAAATAAAATCTAATTATATTAGCGTACGATAAAGGGGAATTCCATCAGTTTATAACGTTGGCATAATTCAATTATTGAGATGTAAACAAAGTCATTGAGACTGGTTAGATGCGAATGGTTAATTGCTGAGAAACTTACCATCTTGGGCTTTCTTCACAATGGTGAACAACAACACAAATGTAGCCATTTTATTTACTATTCAAAAGCACCAGGGAACCATAACACTGATAATGAAAAGAGAAGTGAATAAAAAAAAGAAAATGTTTTTTGTTTTGGGTGGGACTAGTTTGTCTTACTACGCCCTGCATGTAAATCTTCACTGAAAACCTGTTTTAAAAAATACATTTTTGGCCCAAAACCTTATCTCAAAAACTACAAACAAATCATAAAACAATATCTCAGGCGTCAGGTAGAGTATTCTTAAACATTTTGTGTAATAACTTGCTGCGAGAGCGCTTTTAGAGGCATTAAATACTTCAGACATCTGGTCCCATCCCCTTTGTTTACATCTTAATTACTGCATTTTGAAAAATCAGTTGATTTTCTTTTACAGTTAAGAATGTTTCTTGCACCGTCTTAGCATTGGCCCTATGATCATGGGACCGCGGGTTTGATCCCCGGTGATGCTACAGCCATCTGTGGCCAAAAGAGCACAATTGGCCTTGCTCCTTGGGTGAGTAGGATGGCCCTCAACCCCTCCCCCAGCACTCAACACAATGCTAGCTGGCGCAGGCGTCTGTTAGCTGACGTAACAGAACTGGAGGTTAGCGTTCTCCTCCAAGCAAGTTCAGATGTCCAATGAAGTTGCATTAGCGTCAGTTTGAAAAGATGCAGTGGCAGCTTCACTTGACTCGGAGGAAGCTTGTGTTTGCCTTCGCTTTCCTAGCACTGGTGGTATTGTGTGACTAGGGGAGTCCTAACTGAATTTGATACAACTAAATTGGGGAGAAAAAATAGTTCTCGCTTCTCCCTTTCAAGTAAATTCAGCTATGTTAAGGTGCCCCCTTTGCTTTGCGATTCAATTACACACCATAGGAAAGCATTGCCAATGAAGTAGTCATACATGAGCCTAAGGTCACCATGCCCAATGCCAAATGTTGGATAGGGGAGTATAAAGCCCCTTAGCATTGAAAATGCATTTTCTGATGTGATACATTGGGATGGGTTGGAGTGACATTTATGGAACATCAGTACCTGACCTCACTAATTCTCTTGTGTCTGAATGCAATCAAATCCTCCTAGCAATGTTCCAATATATAGCATAAAGCCTTCCCAGAACAGTAGAGGCAGTTGAAGCACCAAACTCTTTATTAATCCCCTTGAAGAAACATGGATGAACAAGTATCTAGGCATTCTCTTTCTCCATTTTTTCACCTTCATTTATTCAGGCCCATACATGTTCAGGGCCACACTGACCCTGATATATGTTATTATTGCCCAAAATATTGGAAAATCTTTTCTTTAGCTATGAATTTACTAGTGGACAAGCAAGTCAGTCAGCTGCTGGCATTCAGGTGAGCATGGATGAGCCTTCGTTTCTTTGTCAATGTCTGAGTGTTTCTCCGAGTTTCATCATTTTTGACTGAGCACTGGTCAGGGGGCCCGATGAGCAGTCCTGGACTGCCATTGTTTTGTGAACGATTTTTTTGGGGGTTGTGGTCGTGATGGTGGAGGTCTAGTGCTGCTGTTAGCGGATTAGCGTCCTTGCTCTGCTCTCGAGCAGACTGAGTGGGCTCGGCTCACAGCTTAACCCAGTGCTTTCACATTGCATCCTCAGGGTGCGATTAAGAATGCTGGCAGTAGAGAAAAAATGCTCCTTTTCGGCCTTTGTGTGCATTTATGTGTGTTTTCACTCGTGTTTGGTGTCATTCCCTTCAGTGCTCATCATTTTGGCCACACATATGCACACACACACATAAATATAAATATTTACGTGTATATATATATATATATATATATATATATATATATATACACACACACATATCAGATATGCAGATATCAAAGACCACCCCTTTTTCATTCAATACAAGTTCATTTTTCAGCACATGGAAAAAAGGGTAGAAAACAGAAATATATTTAACAGAAAATTGCACAGACTAACATTCAGTGATGTTGAGGTCTGGGATCTGGGGTGATCATTCCATTGTTCTGAGAACACTGCAGTTTTTTTTCCTTTTCTCAGTAATGGCTTCTTGACAGCTACACATCTTTTCAGATGCGTAGTGTTGAGCTGCCTTCTCACAGTGGAAGGATGGACAGAAACATCTGTGGATTTTTTCAGATCTGATGCAAGAGCTTGATTTTCTCCTGTCTCCCAAAGATGAAAGCTTTAAGTAGGGCTGGGCAATATGACAATATATATTTGTGTCGCAATAAATTATAACACTATACAGTACACTTTTCTGAACATATCGTGGATATCATCAGTGATTGTAGAACATTTTACACTAACAGATTGTTAGAAGTTTCATTTTCTCTATATCCTTTGATATCCAAAAGGATAAGCGGCTAAGAAAATGTGTTGTGTATGTATATCCTTTGATCTTTTTTTGTATTTCAGTTTTGGAAACTTTGTTTTTTACATATTTTCCTTTGACTTTCCCCTTTCTTATGCAAGTGGGTTATCTTATATCTAATCTCTTTAGACGATATCTTTTGAAAAATGAATAACTTGTACTTAAGGCTGTTTTGGCAAGAAACAAAATAAATGAAGGGTGGTCTCACACTTTTGCATGTAAACATACATGTATATATAAGCCTTTGGCTAACAGGATGGCTGGTTTCTGCAAAGTGTGTATTTCTTCTCCATTCAGACGGTGTGTGTGCATTAATGAACAGGAGAGGGGTGCTGCTCCAGTCTGGTGCAGAGCCTCTCTCGGTGTTTGTTTCATGCCATGCAGTTGGGATGATACGCCGCTGTTTATTTTTGCCAACTCAGGGTGGGTGTACCCAAAGCTGAGCATTAGCCCAAAACTGTCTGAGGAAAAAAAGCACACTTTCACATCATGCTGAGTCTTCCTTCCTAAGCCCCTCTTTTACCTCTCTTCCCCTCCCTCTCTCTCCCAAATATCTAACTCAGTTCTTTTCTCTGCTGTTCCATCTTCTTTCCTTATTCTCTCTTTGTCCCTCTCTCTCTCTGTCTCTCACTCAAGTATCTAACTTCCAATTTCATCTCTCTGCTGTTCCATCTTCCTTCTCTCTCTCTCTCTCTCTCTCTCTCTCTCTTTCTCATTCTCCCTTGCTCTATATTCTCCTCACTGTTAACCTTGAGTTTTTTCCACCGAATAAAGCCATGGCAAAAAAATAAACCTGAACTATGAAAACAGCAGTAAAATAAGTGCATATATTGCATTGATAGACACACTATGGTGACCACTGGATGTGACTCAACATCATTTATCTGGCCATTGCAGGACCCTCTGCCCTCTGACCTTTAGACTGGCTCAGGACCCAAAACCACATCAGGATGATGTGCTGAAGGCAGCTGAGGCTGAGGGGTTGGTGGGGGGGCTGGTCACACTTCTTCGACAGTTAATGAGCCCCTCGCTTCCTAATTAAACGCACCCTCCCCCAGCCCCTGCACGGCCATGATGAACCTCAACCCATCATCTCCATAACACCGGCCTTTTAAAGTGGGGGGTTGTTGGTGGGGGGCAATCCTCCCCCTTCGGCTCCACACAGGTCACATGACTCTGTGGCGGTAGGCTTGCTACTACAGTCAAGGTGATTAGTGTCAAAAGGCGGATTTTCACTCACGTTTCAAGCTGGTTTTACTGTAAGACGCAGCATTTGGATGTGCGCTGGCTGCGGAGGCGAGGTCTTCTCTTAGCGTTCATTAAGCTGAAGGGTACAATGTGAAAGACATGGAATATGGGAAGGTTGGGAGGTTTTTATATACATTGCCACCCTCTCATCCACAGCATACTTCCCAAGCGCCTGTTCAATGAGTTCTCGAGCATACAGCATGAGCGAGAGAGAGAGTGAGAGGATAGGGAGAAAGAGAGGATATATAGAAAGAAAGTGTTAAAGACATTATATAGAAAAATAGTGTGACAAGAAAGAAAGAAAAAAGGATGGAGAAGGAGAGGATAGAGAGAAAGAAAGAGAGAAAGACAGGGAGGATAGGGAGAGAGAGAAAGTGTGAGATACACAATGACAGCCAGTGAGAAAGAACGAGAGGTAGAGTGAGTAACAGACAGAAAGAGAGAAAGACAGAGAAAAGGAGAGAGAGGATAGAGGGAGATTGAGAGAGGATAGAGAGATAAAGAGAGGACAGAGAGAAGAGAAAGTGAGAGACAATGAGAGAAAGAGAACGAAAGAAAGTGCAAGAGAGAGACAATGATATACAGGAGACAGAGAGACTGAGAGAGGATAGAGAAAGAGAAAGAAAATGAGAGAGAATGAGAGAAAGACAGAGGATAGGTGGAGATTGAAAGAGACTAGAGAGAGAGAGAAAGGGCGAGCATGTGGAAGAATGAATCAGATGAAGTTTGAGCGCTGACGTCCTAGCAGTGATGTTTCCTACTCCATGACTGATGATGAGGTGACTGATGATCTATTGACTGCTGCCACCTGTAGTTCTCTCCTTTGAACTGCACTCCAGATCCGTCCCATCACAATGCAGCCTGCTTTTGTTCCAAAATCCAGATGCAACAGAATTATTCTGCCTATTTATGCATCATTTGTATTATTGCAGGGCTTATAAATATTTATGATGTTCCTGAGTAAACATTTTTATCAGTGTTTTTTTTAGAGCATGGCACACTTTTAAGTGATTATATTGCACTTAATCAGGAAGGTGTGCTGACTGCAATGGCCTTATATGAATACCGGCTCATTATGCAATACATAATTCAGCGTTGTAATGTAAATGTGATATAGGTTATAAATCACTTATGAATGAGCGTGGAGTAATTACGCTGAGGGATTACAGGGCTATATTTCATGCACATATGTAAAAAAGTTGGACAGGTTGTTGCTCATTAAGAGGGAATTTCACCTGAATGTATGTGTTTGGTTGTCGGTGAGCAGAGCAGGAATCTTTCAGCAGGTGTTAAATTGCTGGTCTGGGGCGGTCGGTCAGCTAGAGGGAGGAAGAGAGGAGGGGGGAGGGGGAGTGTACACACAAGCACACACACATGCTAACACAGCCACACACAAAACTACACACATACTCAGCCTCGTGGGACAGCAGTGTGGGGTGGGCCAAAGGGGCGGGTGGGTTGGTTGGTGGGTGGCGGGTTGGCGGGGGGGGATGTCAGGACAGGGAAGCCAAGAGGCAACCAGGAGACGACAGAATGGGCACGGTAGCCATGGCAACGCAGTCGGCCCAAGCAGTCCGCGGCAACCGGTAACCAAGTAACAGGAAACGACCAGCGAAAAGGGGGGGGCGGCACAGGCCGGTGGGTCTGGTTAATCATAAAGAGAGCAAGAAAGAGAGGAGGAGAGAGCCTTGAATTCAATCAGGAGAGGCTTCAATTCACACTGTATTAACCTGTGTTTAACTTCTGCATTGTGTTTTTCTGATTATGCTTTTATGCGGTGCTTGAAATATGGCTAGGTGTTACATGTTTATTCATGTGCATAACAAAGCTAACTGCAGCCGGCTGTGCAGCCACAGGCTCCCTTTGGTCAGGGTAAGTGAGGGACACAGAGACACTGGGCTTTGTGCCATGATCCTTCTCTTCACACAGGGTGAAACTGAGGGCTGATGAGCAGACAGCCACATCCAGCAACAAACATAAAGCTCCATAGGCCTCTTAGGGCTGCACCTCTCAAACCCACTGCCTTTCTTACAGAAAACCCTGTATCAACCACTAGATCTTTATCCAAGCAGCCAGGTTTCACAATTGCACAAAGAGTAAAGTCCAACATCTTGCTTTTGTATAACATAGAAGGCCATTGACAAGAGTGGCCTTAAAGTGATGGTTTTGCCTAAAATCTGAACAGTTTTCTCCTCATCCCAGGTCAGCCAAGAAACACAGCTCCTTTAGTTTTGCACTGAAGATACAAGGCTAATGTAGCTATGAAGTAATGGAGGCTTATAGCCACCCATTAGCCTTGAATCCAGGCATGTGCACAGGTGCACCACAGGGAAGGCTTAACAGTGGTTTGTGTGTTTAATAATTGTTTTATATGACCTTTTTCAAGATCCATTTTGGTGAGGCTCAGCCTCGCCCCTGGAACAGAGCTGGGGGGTCAGTTCGGGTTCCATTAGAATCGTTGCTCTTGGGTGCCCCTTCTGGTGTAGTACCAACCACCTGTGGAAATTTAGTCACAGTAACTCTGACCTGACAAGGATGCACACATCACAACAGCAGTGGAAACCCACCAATAAAGCACCAAATATGTCTCTTAAAGGCTGTTTTCACACCTAGTTAGTTTGCACCAAAGTTGGGTTTTTGTGACATTGCATGTTTTTCATTCAGTTCAAATGGCTTCACACTGCATCGGCTAAAGTACACAAAATTACATGTTTGTTTACTGTTTGTTTCTCAGAAATTTTGCAGGGACATAAGTGTGCTGTAACTCGCATTTGCCATTATAAAAATAGAAAAGTAGAGAATATAGATGCTTAACGTCTATATGCATCGTATTAAAAGCAATAGTAAAAAGTTAGCATGATGAAGAAATTATATGAATACCTGTCAGGACTAAGACATTAAAACAGGCATATTACGAGAAAATATAGCACTGATGCGATGCTAGAGGGAGAGGAAAGCATGCTCAATGTTGAATTCCCACGTTTCGTACAGAACACTATAAAAATGTGCTCTCACAAGCAGCAAACTGAACCAGGGTTCACTTTTGAGCAGGCCACGGCCTCAGATTTTTGGTAGACCGCAGCTCTGTGTGGTGCACATCTGAGTATGAGTGGAGTTTTCACACTTGCCAAAACAGACTGAACTAAAGAAGTAGTCTGATAGATTTGCGCCAGGTCGGTAGATGTGAAAGCACCCTAAGAAAGCATTGCATAATGCGGTTATTATGTTACATTGTGTACTTTATTCATCTCACAGGGGAATCTCACATTTGCCATTTGGCAGCCTAATTATGCCCAGTCTGGGAGCACTGCAGTGTTGCCTGCAGGTCAGCACCACCTGAAGCAGTTAGGGCTAGGTGCCTTGCCCAGGGGCAGAGTCAGGTGTACCCAGTCAGTCCTTGGATTGGACACCTCTCCTACCACTAGGCTACCAGCCCCCCAGTACACAACCAAAGAAATTAAAGGGCGCTATTAAGATGTCATAATTTTTGTCGTAATTAGCTTAGTGGGTGATGTTACAGGGTTCAGATCCCTGCTTGGGTAGTAAAGCTAATAGGCTGTTTTGGGAAAAACACTAAACCAAACACAGTGTTGAGATTACACTGTCTCTCATGATAAGAGTATTTAAAATATGTTGTAAATTATATTATAGTTTTATGTGCACTATGTAATTTTGTGGTATAATTATAATTTACATTCAGTTTATCCTTTTAGCTTCTAAAATGTCTGTGCACAGGTGTGCTTGTATCGATTTGTTATCTCAAATAGACTTGCTAGACATTGTATTACATACTATTATATAAAAATGGTCAAAAGAGTTTAGCTATGCAGCATAAATCTGTCAATTTTTATAGACAGAAATATAGGATACATTGTCAGGAACCACATAAGCAAGACTGTTTGAAAAACTCAATCTCGTTTTAGGCAAGTAAGATGATTTTACCATGCAGTTTACACACTGGTAATTTGGGGTAATTGGTAATTGCTAGATAGGAAGTGTATGTATTTAAGGTAGGAAGGAAATTGTTTAAATTTGATTTCCTGTTGAACTTTGACTTCAACAAGACAACGAAATTTATGCAGTTTCTTCCGTGATGCTTGCTGCAGTAACGACAGACAGATAGCAGTGTAGATAGATGACTGATGGAGGAGACTGTCAGTTCACTGAATAAACATACCAAAACTAAACTGATAGGAATAAACTGTGTGTGTCCTTGTCTGGGTGTGTATTTGTTTGTGTGAAAGAGTGTGAGCTAGAGAAAAGAAACAAGAAAAGAGAGAAAGAGAGAGGCAAGGATAGTCCAACATAAAGAAAACTCCAGAACGCAAGCAGCCTGGGAGTCAAACTGACAGATGGTCTAGGAACCAAAAGACAGCTAGACACAAATAGATCGGCAGAAGACATCAAATGGCATGAAATAGTCAGACAAGCCGTGTGTGAGAGCCATACTGAGAGGGGCTGAGATGTGCTTGATGCATGAAACCTGAAGTTCAGCTCCTTGGCACAGCCCTGGTGGATTCACAGTAAGTAGAGGTGAACGTAGTGTCCCTCTCCTGCCCACGAGGTATATGGCAAACAGAAACCATGGCAACAGCACTGTCGACATCCACCCTCGTACAGCCCAACTACTTCACTAACAAATTAGGAGATAAAGTCTCACGAAAGCTGACAATTAACCAGGACTATTTATACACCCCTTCCACACCTCCAATCTATCTGCACGCACTCACTTTTCCAAGGTCAGTCTACCTCTGTTCTTTTTGTTCTTTACATATAAACTCTGTAAAACTCTAGAAAACTTTACTGAAGAGCAGCATTTATAGGATACACAGCACCTAAGCCTTTCCTGACAACTGACATAAATCTATATGGAACATTCTACTGAATTAGTTCGAACTGCAGATTACAAGGATCTATTTAGGCCCAATGCATTAATTGTAAGTAGTAATAAGTTAAATAAGCTATCCTTTATAGGGAGCTCTCTGCTCCCTAACCCCCAAATTTCAATTTGTGAAAATAATACTTACTTTTTTCAGATCTTTCTGATTTCTTTTAAACTGAAGTTGAAAGATTTAGATTGATCATGAGTTTAAATTTTAAAATAGAAAAAACACACAGAAAATACTGTCCCACGTTTCTCTGTCACTACCAAAACAAAGAGTTTTAGTCCATAGGCGGAGCCTTATTTTGGCCATACATTTTGGCCCTGCATTTTAGAGCAGGAAGTGAGACTGAATTCCTGTCCCTCATGGCCATAAATAATGGTTAGAGACCATTATTTTGAAGTAAATGTGTCCAATTCACTGACAAAACATTTGCTCAAGTTTCGGTAGTGTTTTGGTAGGGAGAAAATGATATGTTCAGTCATTTGTTTTAATAAAATAAACATCATCGCCAAAGGATTTTAGTCTAAAGTACAAATCAGTTCTGAAATGCGTTTTCAACTCTGACTTTGAAACGTTTGGTAGAATGATCCATGTACACATTTACAAAGGCTTACTCAAACCATTGCAGTTGTCACAACACTAGCAGAGGTGAAATGACATCAAAATAGGCAAAAGCAGCCTTTATGTCAACTGGCATTTGTTGGAATAAGCACTGTTCTAAGGTTAATCTACTGTAGTGCTAGAAAATGGTGAATTCTGAGAAAAACAGGTCCAACATTTTGGTAAAGACACAAAAATTTTGGATTTTGCAGTGATTAACTGTTATTTGCAAAGCATACTGGGAAAATGGCCAGTACTTTGTGCCTTTTTTCATTTACATTTTGTTTAACGGGAGTTTTTGTTGTTGTTTGTATTTGGTTTAACATGTTATGCTTGATCCAAAGATAGGTTTGAATGTGTTTTACATGCTTTGACCTGTAATGTTAAGATTAGTTGGAATTGGTTAACTGCTATCTTTGTAGTGTAAGTGCAGTAACTGCCATAATGGGATGCTCAGTTCATAGTGTGATTTACAGTCTTACACTGCTGCCAGTAAATTACTGTAATTTTACAAGGAAATGTTTTACAGTGAGCTTTTGTGTCAAATGTCATGAAAGGCTTACACAGGTTTGACAAAGATTTTTAATGCTTCCATTCAGTAAAGTGTTACTTACCACAATCTTGAAAACAAAAGTTCCTAAATGGTTTTTAGCTTGGACATACAGTCCTGCTAAGAAACCTGTAGCTACATTATGTGGAGGCTCTTTTTAACTTTCAGAAAACTTTGTCGCTTGCACATCTCATTTACAAAAATAAATGAATAAATAATAAAAATAAAACATAAAATTCCTTTAAAGTACCATTGAAAAGTTCTTTAAGGAGTCATAAGTGTTTCTTCTATGGCATTGCTCCAGAGAACCCTTTAGGTCACCATCATTTTTAAAAGTGCAGACACATGCAACAGTTGTTTGGGTGGCGTACTTTACTTCTGGATGCAAATGTTGTTGAAAATGTGTGGCAGTGTGAGATGGGTTGGTGTCATTGTGCCACAAAGCAAGACTGTCGATTACAAAAAAGATCATTTCTGTGTAGATTGCAAAAAAAGATGTGAAAAAGGCTGTGTCTGCTTAATTGCAAATTATTTAGAGCAAAAGGTTGACTTACAAAGTCATTAGAGCCCAAATGAAATGCCTTTGCTGCATTGATATTAATTTGTGTAACTTTCTTGCCTGGACAGCTAACTCAGCAGCTCTTGCTAAGTTCACAGTGCTGTGTACTGCATTGTGCTCAGTGAAGCCTAATACTTAAAAATGAATTAACTGTGGTCATTTTCATAGACTGCATTTAAGGTCCTTAAAGTCCAGGAGTTTATACCTTAAATGATGTTCATTCATGAATGATGTTTATTTAGGAGAAACCATGAACAGAAGGATCAATGATAAAAAGTCTTCCTGCAATTAACCTGTTTAACCTTTTACTGCATTAGTTATGAAATATGCATGAAAACATGGCATGATTACACACACACACACACACACACACACACATATACACACACACATTTTCTAAGCCGCTTATCTTTCTGGGTCGCGGGGAGAGCTGGAGCCTATCCCAGCAGTAATTGGGCAGAAGGCAAGAAACACCCTGGACAGGTAGCCAGTCCATCACAGCGCAGCATAATTAATAGAAGTATAAAAACCTTTTTGAAAAAAATATACATTTCTGGGTGGGGCCTTTGCATTTTGTTGCCCTAGGCAACAGCAGGCCACAATGGAACTGAATCTGCAATGCATATAATGGAAGTAAACCAATAGTGCCATAGGACATTCATCATCCAGGCATGAAAAAAGTGTCCAACAACCACATATGCAATCAAATCAAGATTAATCAAAATTAATTGTATTTAAGAAAAAGACTTCCCACAAATTGTGTTGATTATTTTTTTCCAGAAACTGTTGTGTTTGAATATTAAATATTGAATTACACACACACTTTAAGAAATCTTCAGAGGACCATGTGATTTGTGTGTATATGAGACAACAAAAAAAAACAACAACAGGAAGCAACAGAAAGGCGTGTGATCAGCTAAAGTGTACCATGTTACTCAGATAGCCTTCAGTTTCACAAAGGAAAATCACAATTTTTTTAAAATTGTACTTAAACATATTTTAAAGTCATGGTTGATTTATGGCAATGGCATGTTCGACCACTTCAGAGTGTTTAATTTTGTCCTTCATTTTTAGTCCCTATTTTTAATCTCAGGTTTAATTTAATTGTGTTCTATTGGTTGATAGCTTCTGAAATGATTTACTTTTGCTCACGCCTCTGACTTTATGGTTTTATTTTAGAACAAAAGAATCCCGAAAAAAGAAGATCAGAGCTTAATGAACGTCAGTTCCTATGCTGATGGGAGCTGGATGTACAAAGTATGAAGCTCGACTGCAGAACTTGAGTTTTTAAACCTCATACTTTTTCATTCCATTCCATTTTAGGCTCCTTTTACTTCTACAGGTGTCATTCTATCACTGAAGAAACAAGACCTTTGTTTGGGATGATTTTAGGCTCTTCTTGGAAATGTATATTGGCTTTAATTATGTTTTCTGTCAAAACGTGCTTCATCTTGAGTCTCCTGCTCTCTGTCTCACAGTTATTGGCATTTGCTTTTTTAAGTGATGACATGAGGTGTTTATGTTAAGGGGTATTTCATTAGTTGTATGCCTCAGTAGCCTAGTTGTCTTGGAAACTGTCTGGCACCAGTTATATACAGAATACTGCTTTGATTAAGCCTATGATGGGGTGAAAGAGATGTTTTAATTAAGCCCATGATCTGGTGACTGTATCGGGGCAGAATATAAAAGCCACAAAGGCTGAGGCCTTTATAGTTAAATATACAGAAATGAGAAATGTGTTGAAGAGGCTTGTTAGGCAAGGATGCTTTAGCATCTGCTAACTGCTTTCAGGGTGACCAATATACGTTGCATCTCTCGGTAATGTGATCTATGCATGTGACTGTGTGTACAGCAATGCCTGTTTAGTCAAGTGAAGTTTCGTGTGGAGCACCAAGGTTGCCATGACAACCCAAGGTCAGCGCCTTAGCTGTGTGTTTGTGTGTATGGGGGATTGCGGTGTTTGGGACGCATCTAGCGGCCGGAGCATGAAAAGGCACTTTGCTCCACTGATCCTGATCTGCAACTGAAACAGTTCAATGATATATACAAGTATTTCACTGAAAACATAGAGGATGATTTCAGGCTAAGTGTATTTGAGACTCTAAACTGAAGACATATCGCATTATGACTGAACTACTCACGATGGTCACATAATCAGGACAGCTGAAATTGAAATAGGCCTACGAGGTTTGCAATGACGTCTGCTGGCCAATAGATGTCAGTAGTGCCATTCCTCAACACAGCCATGAAAATTAACAGGATATTAAACTCCAGCATAAAATCAGAGAACTTGTAAACTGCTTGTAAGTTGGTTTCCCGAGCGAGTCCAAAATGAAGGGGTTGAGATGGAGCATTTGAGCAAAATCATAAGAGTTTATGAATCCTTTAACATTTGTAATATAAAAAAATACATTAAGTTGCTTAACCCAGAAAAGCATAAAACTTTTAATTAGTTATAGTTATAGGAGTTATAGGAGTTTAAAACGGCGCCTTGTGTACATTCATGACGTTAATGAGCGCGAACAGCCAATGAGCTGCTCCGCTCGCCAACCAATCAGCATTCAGTAGCAGTAATGCTGGCGTCCTGCTGCTAAAAACAAGGAAACATACAGGTAGGTTTTCTTTGTTTATCTGTGAAATACATTCTTCTACTTTCTAAAATTAAAGGAAATTTCTGAGCAAGTGATTAGAAACTGTTTTAACTTTTCGTTTTTAGCTGTTTAGCTCCATTGACCCCCGTTCATTGAGGACTTGCTCGTGAGCGCCCTCTGGCGTTTGGCAGTCCTGTTTTTGATATAAAGGGGAAGAGGAAGAGACCAGGCGCCACATGAACCGGATCTGACAAAAAGCTTAGAAATTTTATGTTAACAGTCCGTGGAAAGAATGAAAGGAAGAAAAGCCTTATAAAAGTACAAAACAATCAGTCATACTTTAGGATAATCCTTTATTAGTCCCACAGTGAGGAAATTCTCAATTTCTCAAATTCTCTCAAATTCTTTATTTTGATGGTCCAGTTAATCTACAAATGCTGGCACTGTTAACAAAGAAACTAAACGGAGTATGAAGGTTAGCTGTAGTACATAACTATAGTACATCTTCAAATCAGCATTACAATGGAGAAAATTGATTAATGTTACTCACAACAACAAAAATGACTCGTACAAAGGACATCAAGCTAAATGCTAAAGTTAGCATTACTAGGCCTGTTGGCTTTTCTCGCTGAAAAGGTAAAAACTTGTCTCTGGCATCCATTTTGCGCTGAATAAAGACAGAAACGGCATTTCTTTATGATTCTGTTCAACGACCAAGGCAAGAGCTATGCCGGTTTCAACTGAGAAACAGGTTTTCCACCAGGCGGCGCTATTCAACACTGTTTTCATCGTGGCAGAGGACAGAAGCGTATCTCCAGGAGAAGGGTTGATTTTATAAATATAAGAAATGGTAATAGTGAAGTACACTTTAAACAAGCACAACCCATGTTTTATCTCTGCTATGAGTTCAAAACACCAGTAAAACAGGCCATAACAGACAGCCTACCAGCTAGCTAATAAACTACAGCATCCATTTCACATCCTCAACGATCCATTTATCTTTCACATAAACTACATGAATGGTTGTATTTGATAATGATAAAAATGATATCTTGAATTCTGTCAAACCGAGGAGGCCGAGGGATACAGTGCTTGTCCACAGAGTCAGAAGCTTTTATGAGCCGTTGAGGTAGCCTACCTACTGAAACTTTCTTCGAGGGTACATGCTTACTTGCAGCATGCAGGAAGTCCAAACAAATCCACCTTTGAATCCCCACACATGGCTTTTAAATTATTAAAATGTACCACTTCTCCTGAAATGGAGGTACATGTTGTTTATCCACATCAAGTGTGTAAACCTCTCCCCCTGCGCTCCCTCCTCTCGTTTCTCGACTTCATGGGCCCCTCTGAAGAGGAAACACAAAGACTCCACACAAAGCCAAAGCTTGTGCATGACCCCAGTGACCTTGGCATGCCCTCCTTCCCCACACTACACACCCTACCTTTAGCAGCTTTTCACACCAACATGGATACGCTAACTCACACACGCACAAGTGAGCAATGACATGAGATGCAAATAAAGAGATTAAAAAAACTGATATTAACCAAAAACCCAAGAAACTTCCATTGAACTACATTTAATGCACAATTACATTACATGTTTTTGTATTATTTAGGAGGAAGAAAAGATTTTGATGTAGTATGTAAACATGTATGTAAACTTGTAAAGCTTTAAAACAAATCATTCACTACCATATATGGAAACAAAGCTTCAAAACAACCTGGTTTCAATTCTTTTTTTTGTAATGTCACAAAAACCCACAAATTTACATATAATGACTTTCTCTACAGCAGTTTAGCTACAGCTTATCAGTCTTAAAGGCACAGTAACGAAAAGAGATAAACAGAGGTTGGAAAAGGGTCATGTAAAAATGAACCATGACTGCTTTTCGTATATAAAATCAAGTAAACATCATAAGTAGACCTCAGGGAAATTGTAGGATATGGGCCCTTTAAAAAATTTGGTTGATTAATGTGTATTTAATTTCTTGCATTAATGACATCACCACTATTTTGACAAATCCTAAAAGCTCAAAAACATTTAAGATTTTTTTCGTAGCAGTAATGTGGCCAGTGTGGCTGCAAGGTTTTATTTTATTATACTTCATTTCTAAGAGCTGCAGCCTCAGAAATGGCCACAGAATTGAATTAGAAGGGACTGGAAATTGTTTATTTCCAGGGTGACACAACAATAACTTTGTGTACAAAACCTGAACCACTGAGCAATAGAAAAAGTAACATAGTCTAATTAGTCACCTTTTTATCCAGTTTGCCACATCTGAACATGTTCTTATATTTGGAGAAAGCCAAAGGATCTCAATCCACAATGTTTGTTGCTAACTGGAATTCACCCAATGTGTGTTTCTGTCCACCCCTCCACTGTGAGAAGACAACTCAACGTTATGGGTCTGAAAGGATGTTTAGCTGTCAAGAAGCCCTTACTGAGAACTGAGAACATTTCCAAATCAAGCAAAGAAGCGGCTGGAGTTCTTAGAACAATGAACTGGCAACCCCAGAGTCCAGACCTCAACCTCACTGACTGCGTTTGGGATTTCTTGGATCGTGAGAAGCAGAAAATGTAACCAACTTCTAAGACTGAACTTTGGAGGTGCGGAAAAACAGCCCTGCAGATTTCTTTGGATAAGCTGAAAGCAAGTCTCCTCAAAAGAATGGAGCCTGTAATAAACGTAAAGAGTGGATGCACTAAATACTGAAAAAAAACAATATTATGTTTAGTTGTTGAGGATTGTGCGTAATTGTCTTTTAATTATATTTTCTGCTTTTTTTCTGGCATTGCAAAATAAATAACTTGTACAGAGTGGTTCTTTTGACTAAACATTAAATAAACATTCAGTCTCTGTCTTTGGCACAATATTGTACATCACTCAAAAACTGTTCTGAGGTCCAAGAGTGGCCCGATTTTGTTACTTAGTATTAACATATTAATGCCATGACAACCCACTTCTGGTTCCCTAAAGATCCTTTTAATTGATGCTTCCTTCAGGAAGCATTTTAGTAAATGGAATATGAGACGGTTAGCTTCCAAGTAATGAATAGTCAAAGAAGCTCCACATAATTAAAGGTTCTTCTTTGAATTGTATCCACATCGCACCTCTCTTTACGGCACATTCTTACAACCTGTGTCATTCAGATTCCTAATCAATCAGCCTGATTGGCCTGAATAGTCTTGGGGGGGGGGTACTCAAACAGAGGTCGCTGTGGATGCTGTGGATTGGCTGTGACATGCGTAGAGTGACCCCCCGTGGTGGCTCCGAGTTCCGCTACGCTGGCCACATGATGAGCCTGATCACACCTGCCAGGAACTGACCCAGGAGTATTATTTCCTGTCCACTCACTGTCTGACCTCTCTTTCTCTATTTTTTGCTTTCTCTCCATGAGCCCAAGTGATCCTCCTCTCTGCTTGCTCTTTCTCTTATTTTCTCTTTTTCCACTCAGTAATGAAACTCGCCATTCTCTATCATTGTGTGTATTTCTCTTCATGTGTTTATAGACACACAAACACACACACGCACCAACAATACAGTTTCTTTAACAATATTATGAGCTAAAAGGCTCAAGATAACATTTTTCCACTGGTACACTAAAGTTTTCTGTGCTTTCCTCATTGTGCTTATCCAGTATGTAATCATTAACCCTGCGTCTTAACCCGTTGCTCACAATTATGTGTCTGACTCAGAGTGAGGTCAAATCAGATCCTCGACTGCCCGCTAAAATAAATCATTGACAAGCGTGACACTCAAAGATGACCAATGAGATGTTTATTACACCACTTTTAGATAGTATAGACAAGAAACTCTGCATTCCAACTCTGCTGACCTGGGACATTCACACACCAGATCATGTTTTTTATATTTCTGTAAATAGCCATATAAAATATTGCATTTTCAATTATTTTATTTTTTTACAGCATTTTAAAATGTTAGCTTTACATTGTGTGGACCTTCATGATGAATAAACCAATAGAAGTGGTTTAGTGTTACTAAAAAAAGTCTTGTCACATTAACATACATTAAACTCTTTCTGCAGGCATCCTAGAGGCAAATCCGTCAGCAGAATGGAAACTGATTGTTAGAAATTTTCTCCTCCTGTTCCTTTTCTCATCATACTGCCACCTCAATGAACCTGTTTCTTCTCGCTCAAAGCTCCGAGGAGCGTATCAAAAGCAAATGAGACAGAGGCATCAGTGTTCAGAGAGACACTCAATTTAATGTGAATCAGGATAGCCTTTGTATACTTGGTGATAAAAATAAGCGTACATGATTAACAGTAAAAGATATGAATATCAACTCTGAGATGAGGATATGGTTTGAATCATACATTTACAGATTAAGGAAGTTGCAGCTGAGTGGGTCACAGACAAAGGGTACAGGCATATTTTGAGAATGTGCTGTGCTAAGAGAAATTATATGAAGTTTCAAACAAGACATTTATGGAAATGCTTTTAACATTGGTGTACTTTGCAGCAGGAAATTCTTCTTTTTAGCAAACTCCTTTCAATGATCAAATAAAATATTTTCCCCACAGGTCTGTTATCAGATTAACTAGAACACTGATCTCTATGTGTGAGATGTTGTGACTGTGTGTTGAGCTGCTAGTGAGCAATGAGGTCATGCCAAGATAAAATGGACAGCACAACTGCAGTTTTCCACATATAAAACATTGTGTACAACTGCCACAATAAAAAAAAGCATTTCAACACAATAAAAAGATATAACCGTTGACTTCCTTGCTCACCTAAAAATATGGCAATCCAGCATGCTTCTAAATGGGGTCCAGAAGTCTGAGACCACACTGAAAATCTGGGATTTTTTTTTCATTGAAACAACAATAAATATATAAACAACAGAACAATGCAGAATTTTGAAAAAATTATAACAATTTGCAAGTAAAATGCAGAAGAAGTATTCAAAATTCTGTGCTATTTCTGGGTCACTACACATAGAAGCAACCCTATTGACCATGTTGAGGCCTTTGTACAAAAAGAACAAATTTGTTTTTAGTTTTAAATCTTCTATTGAAGCTTTTGTTCAGACAACTCTCAGGTGAATCTGATCTACTCATCAGTGGCTATTACACAAATTTGTGGAGTCCATGGCAGCTTTAGTGCACACTGCCATTAAAGCAAAAGACACACTTAAAGCTTTCATCTTTGAAAGAAAATACTAATTTTGAAACTCATGTTACAATTTCAAAGCTTCCTTTAATTCAAATTGTTATGCTGATGATAGAATTTGTAATGAAAATCTTTCTAATAAATTCGAAAGGAAGGGAAAATAGAAGCATTTTCACTGGTGGTCTCAGATTTCTGGACCCCACTATATGTTCCATCAATGTTACTGAAGCATTAAAAAACCTCCAAAACAGGTGGAAATTGCATTTTATGGCTTCTGAGAAAAAGGGATTAAAGCTAAGCATGTTATTCCATCTTCTTACCATTTCAGAGATACAGGGCTTTGTTAGGACAGCGATGAAATAAACATCGGCTTAACTGTGATTAGCAAATATGTTCCTGCATCATTTAATGTAGTTTCCTCAGTTTAGTCTCTTGTGTCTTTCCGATGGTTCGAAGGGTTTAATTGCTTTAGACTATCTCTCACTCTCTCTTCTCTCTGTGCAACCATTCTGCTTGACGTCTGAATGCCAGAAGGTGTATTTCAGCACATCACTAATGAGAAGTGAGTCCTGCCGTCTCTCTTTTACCTCTGTTTTTAGTTTGAGCAGTAGTCCCTGCTGTGTGACCCTTGACCTTTGGACAAAGCATTCCCTCATGCTGACCCCCCTGTCCATCCTCCTTTGTCACTACTCCCTCTCATTTTCTCTTTTTTAACTTTTGCTGTCTTTAAACTGATATCAAAAAATGTATGAATTAAGCAACTTGCATTAAACTATATTTAGTAGAACCTTTCAGTGTTTCTCTGACAGTCAGAATCAGAATAAGGTCAGAGAGAGTTTACTCAGATAAAATCTTATCAACTACAAGGGTCTGTGTGTAGACCTACACTTCATTTCCCCTCTCTCAGAACTGCTGTGCTGTGTAAAAGTCAGAGGTTGCTCTTATTTATTTAAGTTCTAGTCATTCAGTACGAGTTATTCATTTTTCAGCACCGGGAAAAAAGCAGAAAACATATGCAAGAGAAAATGACACTGAAGCCTCAACAACTAAATATATAATTTTTCAGTATTTATTGTGTCCACTCTTTGCCTTTATTGCAGCTTCTAATCTTTTCAGGAGCCTTGCTTTTCAGTTTTTCGAAGAAATTTGCAGGGATATTTTTCCACACATCCGAAGTTCAGTCTTAGGAGTTGGTTGCCTTTTCTGTTTCTCATAATCCAAGCAACCCAAACACATTCAGTGATGTTGAGGTCTGGACTCTGGGGTGTTCAGCCCATTGAACACCAGAGGCTTTTTTTGTTTGATTTGCAATTGTTCTTTTTTTGTCTATTTCTTTTTCTAAGTATTGGTTTTTTGACAGCTATACATCCTTTCAGACTCATTGTGTTGAGTTATCTTCTCACAGTGGAAGGATGGACAGAAACACCTGTGGACTTTTTCAGATCTGAAAAAAAGTGGAGCTTGATTTTCTCCTCTCTCTCAAAGATGAAAGCTTCAAGCACTGTCTATCTGATGGTGACAGTTTTGTTGGTCTACCAGATCTTGCACTGTTGTTAGGCATCCCGTTTTCTCTGTTTCTTTCAATAATTGATCGAACTCCCATTTTGGAAACTCCTGTTTTTACGTATTTTCTTCAAATTTTCCCTCTTCTTTATGTGATTGGATTATACAATAGATTATTTCATGTCTAATCTTCTCACTAATTTCTTCTGAAAAATGAATAACTTGTACATAATGGCCATTCCAACTGGAAAAAATTAAATAAGTAAAGGGTGGCACTTTTCCTCATAACGTACTAATAGTTTAATAGTGATTATCAAATATTTTATTGTAGTTACTTAAGGAATTTATTGTTGTGTAATGTGCTGTGTTATACATTCTGTAGTGTGTGTGAATGCGCTGAAGTTGTATTTTAGGCTGCCTATTTGTGTTTACCCCTACATGGTCATGTTTGTCATACCTGTTCTGAATAATAAGTCTTAAGAATATTGTCTGAATAGTGAGAAAAAACAAGAAAAAATAATCACATCTCTCATCCCAATTTCTAACAATCCCTAAAAGCCCAAAGAGCAATTTGAGGGTGTTTGCTGAGATCCATGTAGGAAAGGGCGTTGTCATGTTTCTAAGCACACACACTCAGACTTGCTCTTTAAGTGGTTTCTGGGAAGATGGAAGCTTGCACTACATTTTGCATTTGCAGGGAATGGAGAAGGAGCGTATTTAATTAGCGCATAGTCTTCCTTTCAAAATGAGGTGCTTCTAGGATTTGCTGTATTTACAGGTAATCCACAGTAAAGTCCCCGATCTGCTAAGGAAATATATTTCTGTAACATCACAGTTAAAAAAGAAAAAGAAAAAAAAAAAACTTACAGTAAAAGTCATGATGAATGGATGAAATGCTCAGACAATTACTTGGAATAAAATCTCTTTACATTAACCTCCATTAAAAGTAAATAATAATGTTTTTGCTTTATCTTGTAAGGTTGTTGTTTTTTGGACAATATTTTTTTTGTGGTAACACTTTACATTTAGGGTCGCTAATCAATCATTAAATATATAATAATCAACTATTAGTTTCCCATTATTTAGTTATTAGTTAACTCTTCATTAAGCATTAGCTATTACTTAGTAATTGATTAAGCACTTATCAATTAGTAATTAAGTACACTGTTAGTTGATAAGTTAGTTTGTCGTTAGTTTGTGGCTTACTTACTCGTTATCTGTGTGCTAATTGCTGCTTATTACATTGTTAATTAACTAATAAGTATTTTTCTTCATATAAAGAAGTAACGTGATAACTTACTAGCACTTATGTGTTAATCCCGCGAATTATCTGTTAATTAACTTTCCATCACCTCCATATATTCAGTTGCTTCACTTTTCTCACTTTGGTTGTTGCTCATTAAAGATGCTTATGGTCGCACACAAATTCATGGACGGTTTTGTTATTCATCACGTTCATCTTGGCATATCTGTACTCATATCTGGTAGGAGTGCATGTAAATTTGGGCATAAATGCTGGATATGTGGCTAATTAACCAAAACTATTATCAACATAATCTGTAATTGCTAAAATAAGAACAACAATAGAAAATTTCAAT